>NW_028292580.1:5306728-5495735 GCF_029948245.1 Actinia tenebrosa
ATTTGTCGAAAAATCTTATACATCAGCTGAATAAACGTTGTAAATATTACTCTGATATAGCTATCTTTGATTTCCTTGTCGGGAGAACTGAGTAATACAGACAACGTCCTGATGGTGAATCCAGTTTTTAGCCTCAAGAGACAAATGTACAGCTTCTCTCGAGAAGACCACTTGGACATTCCTCGCTGGCACTTTACTTTTGATATCTTTCGATCTTTGTAACCCCAATATGAGATTGTTTCTAGAGGGCAAACATCATTAAGAAACTCATGAAGCATCTCAAATTGTGACGATGTGAGGCCAACAAAATGTTTCATTTGGTCTGGATGGTGCACAACGACTTCATAAGATATATTGCTTATAACTTTGGGGGCGCTAGATGAGCCAGACTGGAGCTCATTACGTAAAATCATGTTCTCGATTTTACTTGCCAGCTCGTGCTTTGTTACGTCCGTTTGTGTTGCCTTATTATTCTCTAAATAATTCCCTTCATCTTGTACAAGACAGTTCTCCTCCATAATTTCTTGATAGTCTTGACTTTCAATGGGAGTATCGTTGGTAGCACAGCACTTCTTTGTCTGCTGTTGTTCAGCCTGTTGTCGTTGTTTGGGGAGCTTTCTCTTTCGTGTTGCCTTCGCCACTCCGCTAGTCGAAAGATTCGCTTTCAACGGGTCTGGAAATTCTGTGGTCGGTCCCTTTTCTCCAGGCCAATGTTCTACACAAATATACGTGTCTTTTGTGATACATTTTACAGTGAAATCTTCGCGAGAGCAGGCATTAACCCATCGTTGGCATCTCTCAAGATCGTTCCATGGCTTCGGAAAAGGGAGAAATATCTTTTTGCCCAAATCTGCCATTTCTTTCAACGATCTGGGCAGTTTGTCAGGGTATCTCGAGTCATTTTTACACTGTCCCCAACAACAGTGTTTCGTAGTGACCATCTTGCAATGAAATCGCGATTTTTTTGGGTTGAAGCGTACTCATTCACAGTAATACACAGTGAACTATCGGTTTGTTTGTCCGAATCTCGCCGGGGGGTCTAATTATGCAAAGCTATTTTTAGTATGACTGCGCTCCGCTATTTTGTGTCCGGAATTAGGGCCCATTGTCCGGAATAAGGGCAGTTTGATCTCCTCGAAAAAGATTTAAAAATCGCTTGAAATCATCATTGAAAAGACCAGATTCTTGGTGACAGTATTTTATACATACAAATCTATGTCCGTGCAAAATATCTTATTGTAACGGTAATTTTCAGTAAAGATATCACAATTTATTACAAAACCGTCCGGAATTAGGGCAACACACTGTATGTTAAGTTTATGTTTTTTTGCCTGAACGATCAAGCCGGTAAATAACGCTTTCTTTTTACATAACAAGTCCAATAAATAACAATTTCGCTAATCTTAATTAATCTTAAATGCTTATTTTTAAATAAAATAAAATAAATTATAATATCTCTGGTAACAATTATCAAAAATGTAGTTGTCGTAAATCACACCAAGCATCGGTCACATTGTATCGCACATGCTATGACTGATCATGCATCAGTGCACATATGCAATTTTGATCTTGGTGTTATTAGTACCAAAGTCTGTAAATGGGAAAACCCTCTTGTCTTCGTTTCCATCTTCTCTACCATCTTCGTCATCTTCAAACTCTTCACATTTCAAATCTAAAAACAGTTTCTATTAGACCCTTCGCTATTTTCGCCAGGTGGTATTGGTAAAAAAAATGGGAGGCTTTCAAATAGTGACCATCAACAGTGTGGCCTTGATATATATATCGTTTTACATTGACGAATTATATACAAAGTCAGAGATCAGTTAGAAATGAACGGGCGGGATCTCGAATACTATTTGGCCCCAAGGCTAGTAGAGACCTTTTCTTATTGCTGCGAGCATAATAGAAAAGAAACTCTACACCTCAATACCTTTGGAGAGAACAAGTACAAGAAACATGCATGTGAAGTGTACAGACTCTGTTTACAAAACAGAAACAACGATAGTGTTGAACTGACGGCAATCAATTTCACAGTGATTTGTACATCTTTACGTGCACCCGTTCACTTGGATTATCCGCATCTCTTCTTTAGCTATTACTGATTTGAGTGGCACTTCATTCACTCTTACCAACTGGAGTAGCACTTTCTTGACTGTGCGAACAGATTGACTGGTGATGTTTTCCTTCACACTTGTGACATTTTTTATTGTTTGAACAATTAGATGCGTTGTGCGATTTTCCTAGGCAGTTGAAGAATCGACGGGATTCCTTTAGAATTGCCTTTCTCCTTTCGACGTCCTTTACCTTTTCACATGATGCTGAGTAATGTCTTTCACTGCAATAAGCGCAAGTGGGGACCTTTTCACTAAAATCGGACTTGTTTGAAGCAACAAAGGTATTTGCTGTAGATTGAGGGGCGTTTGAGGGTTTTGTTTGAAGTTTGCGGCGGCTTGCGATGTTGGTCTTTTTTGTTCTGATGTTTGGACCTTTTCACTCAATTCTCTAGCTTGGACTTCCATAAGAAAAGAATTCTTCAATGATCGCTTACTGACAGGGCCAAACTACATTCCTCAAATCTTTGATATCATACCCTTTATATATTCAATTACTCTTTGTAATACGGTAGTACGAGTAATTGAATATATAAAGGGTAATTTGACACGAATCACGTGCAATAATCACAGGGAACCCAGCTATATTTTTTTGCTTCTTTCAGAAAAGTAACTTTGCTCTTTGTGGGTTTCCTGAGTTGTGATCGGTTTCCCATTACATAAGCTGTGATCAGGTCGGCGCTGTAAACTGATAGCCGATTAAATCAATAACCGTTGATGTTTTATTTCTTATTGGTCGCCTGTGGTGTGTAACACACTTTTTAGTAAGCAGTCAAAAGAAGAGAAGGGATGCAACAAAGCAAGTGTCCGATTTTAAAACCCCTGTTCAAATTATTCATGAAGGTAATTTAATGATAAAAAACCCACGAAATGTTTGCTCAATGAACAAACTTTGGGTCGGGATGTCTTATTTTGTTGAACTCGTAAAAGTAACGATCTTAGAAAGTGATATTTAAAAGCTAAGTTTTAGTTATATGTTCACCTCCAGTTGCTCGGACCGCTTAGCTTATGAAACAGGATGTATCTGGTGTACGTTCAATTTGAAACAAAAGAATTTGACAGCTTGTTGACAGAGACATCTAAATTTCCACATATTATGAAGAGTAATCGTAGGGAAAACTTGCTTTAGTTATCCTGCCGAATTCATTCTCAGGCAAAACATTTTCTTTATCTAAAGTCTACTCGTGCATCTTCAAGATTTTAGATACTGGTAATGCTCCTTCTTTACTCACCGAAAAGTTTTTCAAAAGCCTTAAATCATTAAAAAAAATTCTTATTAGAACTCATAAAATATAATTGTTTTAGTTTTAAAAACGTTTAAATTTGGAATAGCCTTTACTACCAAAACACAAAATTTGAATTCCCTTGTTCACAGGATTTCACATTTTGAACATTTTCGAACAACATGACGCGATCGAAACATGAAAGTCAACAAGACTTCCTGCTGGTTGTACTAAAGTAGCTGGTCCGAGCAACTGGAGGTGATGATCATATGATAAACTTAGTTTACATTCTTAGTAGATACATTTTGTTGTATTTTAACTTATTTTGAGTCTAAATCCATGAACATCCCCAGTAAATTTAAGGATCTAGAGCTTGTAAAGCCATCTGTGAGCAGAAAAAAAAAGTTCTAGGACGTTTTGAATCTAGATTTCTTAACCCGAAATTTAACAACAAACCCGTTCTCCCAGTGTGTTTGTTGTTGTTGCCACGAAAAATATGGCATTACGAAGTAAAGGATAGGCTTTGAAATATATTTCTCTTTAACGTATTTTATAATGAATGAAGCTAAAAGATATTTTTATGGTCGGCTTTCTTATCATATAATGGCGTGCGTAAAAGACTTTACGACGAAAGTATGGTAAATTAGTAATATATTCTCACTGAAGCCATTATCATGTCACAGTATGATTAAGTTATGGGGCGAGAACCACGACGATGATGAGGCGAACAGAGAATAGGGAAAACGAGAACACCACCGCCACCAGGCTTAGGGGTGGGTGGGTGGGGAAAAATTTGTACTTCGAAGGTCCAAACTATGTTATGCAATGAGTCATGTGTGTCGACTTAATTTATACTGCTTAGCGATAATTTATTCAGTGAGAATAGTAATATATTCTCACGTCGCAGTATGATTAAATTATGGGGCGAGATCCGCTCCTTGTCCCCCACAATACAACAAGACGGTATGTAGCCAAACTCCAGTCGTAATAGTGCATAATAATTAATCCGATAGTAATATGCCAACCTTTATTCTTAATATGCTCAACCCCATATACCCAATACTCAAAAACCCACATCCAATGCTCAAAGCGCACATCCAATACTCAAAAACCCACATCCAATACTCAAAAACCCACATCCAATACTCAAAAACCCACATCCAATGCTCAAAAACCCACATCCAATACTCAAAAACCCACATCCAATACTCTAACCTTAAAGCATAATAAGCATAAGCACAAATAACCAAAAGGGGCGCGAAAACACATGGAGGTATTGGCGGTCAAAGAGTGCACAATCTGAAAAGCCCTCATGAACTTCTTAATTCCATAATCATGACACTTAACCTATTCGAATTCCCTCGTGGTTTACACAGTTTTGGAATGAAATGGTTACAAAAACGCATCAACTCATGGCCGGTAAATTAAATGCTCTGGGATGGACTCCAGAATTCAAGCCCATTTGAACCCTCTGTATTTCGAGCATGAATATCGGTCTTGCCGAGTTCCTTGAACTCCAGGCACACAAATATTCCCAAGTTTTCTCGCAAGCTAGCCAAGTTCCTTAAACTCCAGGCCTACACATATTCCAAACTTTTCTCCTGAGCTAGCCGAGTTTCCTCGTGAACTCCAGGCCTACACAAACATTCTTAAGTCTTTTGAGCTTTTGAGCTTGTGACTCCAAACCCACACAGATATAGATTATCGAGTCTTCTCGTGCGTGAGCTAGCCGAGTTCACTAGCTCTCCGAGCTCTTTAACTTACTACAGTACAACACAAGTATTGGATACAAAACACTCTGCTCGCGGCTCTCCAGGACAAACTAACTCAAATTATTATGCGACATACTCGCGGCTCTCTAGGCCGTTAGATCTACTCAATTAGCTCCCAAGGCCAATCTAACTCAAATTATTACGCAACATACTTGTGGCTCTCCATGCCGTTAGCCCTACTTGTAATCCACGACGATTACAGGTGATAGCGGGAGTACTGATACACAATCCCAATGCACGAAGTGGTGATGAATAAAAACAAGAAACCTTCAATGATCCAGAAACTTGGGTTTATTGCTTGAATCGAAAGTGGTTTGAACTACAGTAAGATAGAGTGAAAACATGCGTTACATGGTGATAGCTACATTGAACATATCTAGATTATTAACGGATTTTAAAGTGCTTATAAGCCTTTACACGATATTTTTAGAATTGATTTTTTAGATAGTGAATAGTTGATTGTGAAAATATTTCGTCATTTGAATGTCGGGTCTTTGAGATACGAAGGTTTATATTTCCAATATGTTAATGACTGTGACGTAACATAAGGGATTTGAGTTATTTTGTGGCAACTTTTAATATTGAACGCTGGACACTTTTTGAAAACAAATTTGTAAGAACCTTTACGTGAGTCACGAGTAAAAGGGTGATGCTTTTAAAATACTGTATTCCAGAACGAGTGCAGTGTTGTATATTAAATGATCCCTTATGTTACGTCATAGTCATTAACATATTGGGAATATAAACCTTCGTATCTTAAAGACACAACATTCAAATGACAAAATATTTTCACAATCAACTATTCACTATCTAAAGAATCAATTCTGAAAATATTGTGTAAAGGCTTATAAGCACTTTAACTATATAATTTCTTGGATTATTATCATTTAAAGCTTTGAACTAGTTTATCACACACATATGAATTGAGCCTAAAGAATCATCAAAAACTTATAATAAAACTGTATAATAACTACAAAGTTGATTGGCATTTATAATTCACTTTAGACAATCTTCAAGTCACTTACTTTGTGTACGTTGGTAGCAAATAAAGGGAAAAAATTGAAGAGGGTAGCGAGCTGGTTGCGATGTGTTTGAAGCACGTGTAGATAGTTGAAAAGTGGAATCAAGTTACATAAATCGTTTACTAATTTTTTAATCATTAAATTGGGTATAGGTAGGTTATACTATGGATAACACTACTCATATTGGCTCCCCAGGCCAATCTAACTCAAATTATTACGCCACGTGAGCTCTAAGTACAAATGATATCTTTGAAATTGTCTTTGAACCGGCAAAACGAAACAACAAACCTAAACTTTGTCCCACAATACCTGCCGTCAGCATAATCGCCTCAAGTGGCGTCTGTGTTTCATCAGCATGCATAGAGCACTAGAATGTTGGCCTCTGGCTGGTAGCGGTGGTGGGGACAGCAAGCAAAATTTGTACTTCGAAGGTCCAAACGACATTATGCAATGAGTCATGTGTGTCGACTTAATTTATACTGCTCAGCGATAATTTATTCTGTGAGATTACTACTTTATTTATTGCACTAAAACTAAAGTGATCATATTTTTTCCTTCTTTGATTCAAGATATGCGTTACGCTGGTCCAGATGGAACATTTACAGTATTATATTACTTATGATAATCTCGACTATCTGTAGCCGTACCTTTGACCTCCATGCAAATACCAAAATAGTAATTTACCATACTTTTGTTCGTAAAGTTTTTACACACGACAGTATATGATAAGAAGAAAGCCGACAATAAAAATGTTTTAGCCGTCCATCCATCCCTCCCTCCCTGCACTCGGCCACCCACCTACTGCAGGCTCAGGAACTGGAGCCACTCCTGGTGCACTGCTTGGTCCTGCTCCAGGGCGGTCCTGATGGCTTGGACGGCAGCGCGCCTGGTCTCTGGAGTGGACTGCTTCTTGATTGCCACTGCCACCTTTCGGGCTTCGGCCCACAAGGAGGACCACCTTCCAGACAGCCGGATGCCAAGCCACTGCGGCAGGGTCTGGGCCAGGCTGCCCACATTGACCAGGCAGTTGACTTTGCTCTGGCGAATGTGCAGCACCTGGCCGAAGAGAGGAAGGAACTGCAATGAAATGAAAATCAGCCAAGATAACACCATTTTGTGGATGATGGTGACAAACGAGCTTAGCTCAAGCTGTGCGTCATCAAGCCTTGTGGACAGTTCGTGGAACTGCCACAGCACTGGAACCTTCTTGAGGAGAGTGGCTAGACCGTGGTTTTTGGCCTGGGCCGGGGCTTAGGAGAGGCTGGGGAGCTCCAGATCACCCAACATCTGATGCAGATGACAGGTGTGGCAGCTCTCTTCTCAGTTCAAAAACGAAAACTATATACACAGCATGAAAAGAAATATCTACGCTACAGTAATGATAGCGTTATTTTACCGTAAAATCCTTATTTAAATATCTTTACGCTATTCTTTAGAATACCGTAAAAATCGTATTAACGATATCTTTACGGTACTTCGTAAAGAGGCGTCGATTTTTGATTCTAATTAAATGAAATATTTTGTATGATATAAAATTGCACATAAAGCGCGTTGGTTGGCAGAGTCTTAGACAATATTGTTAACTTTTCTTTCAAAAGTGAAAAATTGAAACTGCAACCTTGAAACATCTAAGTAATAAACACTATCATTATTAAGAACTCAAGCCATACTTTATTTTAAAAATGCTCGATAAAAGAGAAATTATTCAAACAGAACCTTTCTTGTTGATTAACTCTCTAAATTTTTTAGCTGAATTTATATCATTTAATCGTATCATTTACGCATAACTTTAAGAATATTGGTAATTACGTATCTATATGAAATAAACGCTATACGTCACAACTTTTTACGTTACTTTACGTTGCTTAACGCAGCATCTCTGATTTACGGATCTTTATGCGCCATTACGTCTATAATGTGCGTTTACGATCTGTTGGCACCTGCTGACTGGCGGACCAGGCCGCCAGCTCTCTGTGAAGGTAACCCATCATTTCCTCCACTGAGCTGAACACCACTGGGCTGTCCTCCCGGGACCTGTTGATTGGGCAAGGAAGGTTGAGAGTGTCCAGCACCCTCAGCTGGAAATTAAACTGCAGCGGGTCGTTGCTGCTGACAGCAAAGGCCGCAGGGAAGTAGGGCTGTATGCACCTAAGCTCCCTGAGGTCCTCGAGCGCCCTTTAGAGAGACGGGTCATCATTGTGGTCATCTGTGGATAAGAAGAAGAGTCAAGAACATCAACGGACTTTGGGTTAACTATCATTGAGCAGGTAAAACTCCATGCATTACTGCATTAATAATGATGATTGTAATAATAATGGAAACTTTATTCTTTTTCTTAAATACAGTTGTAAATCTCTCTGCGTATAGGCAATTAACAACTGGCTACTTGAAATTGATTGATATATAAATGATATAGATATATATATGTATATATTTTAAAAAATATTAAAATTTCATTAAGTCTGGGCTTTCCCAAATCTTATTTTTACAACAAAATATATAATACGTGGCTCTAATGGCAAGATTCATAATTTTTTTGATTATATAGTGTTTTTTTTTTTATGTCGACTCCAATGTCATTCATCATGTCTAAAAACGTAGAACATTCGTCGGAATGGACGCCAAGAGAGCTCATAGAGAGGTTTACAAATTTAACGCGATCGAATTTACTGGTCAAATCTTTAATCAAATTCTTGTATTTTTCTCTTTTACGGATTGCATTGTTATTAAGGTTAGACTCAAAACCAACTGTTAGTTCCAGAACATAAAGGCACTTGGACTGTATTAGGAGAAGGAGATCTGGACGAAAAGTGTCACCAGTAATAATTGAAGGACTTAGAAAACCATTTACACCAGCATAGAGTGAAGAGCGATGATTAATTACAGGTTTGAGCGAGTTGGCAATGAAGTTAAGAATCGAGTCATGTCTCCATGTAAAGCGTTCGAGGTAATGGTGACAACCAGCAACAATATGGAGGAGTGTCTCAGGATTAATGCAAAAGGAGCAATCAGGACTTTGTGATAATCCCCATCTTGTCAGATTCTTACGTGTAGCAAGGGAGTTATTTATGTAGCGAATGGTAAAGTTGTAAATGTTCTTGGGTAGGTTAGACTGAACAGAAGACCAAATAGAATTAACAGATGACAATGAAAACTTTATGACATTTGAGAAAAAGAAACCTTGTGATGTGAGGTGGTGTTTCAGTTTATTTTCTTGATGAGAACGAAAATCTTTAAGAACTTCCTTGGTGGAATTATACACATCGTATTGAACATTAGTGTGACTGCTTGATGACTTCCAGAAATCTCTTATAGAAACATTTCTTGACGTTTTTAAGGAATTACGGAGAACAGTTTGGCACTGAATGAGTTTAATTGATGGAGGACAAATTTTGAGACCAAATTTATTGCATTGTAAAAAAACATTACTCAGTGTACCACATATCGGGATATCAAGCCATTTACGAATATAGCCATTCACTATGGAATCAAGATTTTCTATTATCCAGGTTTTAGATATATCAGCTACAGTAAGATGCCAGGAAAGTTTAGATAGGACGAAGCGGCTTTATAGAAGACGTTTATTTTTAGGATGCAATGGCTTCATATCAATGACACACATCAAGTCTTGCACAAGAGAGGTCAATTCGGACATATGTTGGATGTTAGACATGTTAAAGTCAAAGTAGCGGCCTAAGTAGCGAAATGATTCTCCCATTTTGACACAGGGAACAAGAACTCCATTAATCAACAGTTTAGGTAAATATTGGTCAGATTTAGTAGACAGTTTTTTTATACCAAAAGTAATGCATTTGTCAACTCTTATTATCATGTCAGACCATTGACACCAGATTATGAAGCGATTGATTAAGTGTTGATTTTCTGATTCTTGACCACTTATGACAGCGGCGTCGTCAGCGAACTGGAACCAAATTGACGATATTTTTCTGATTTAATATGCTGGAGGAACGTGTTAAAACACAAGTTAAAAAGAAGAGGGCTTAGGCAATCACCTTGAAGTACACCACGATTGATAGGTACAAAGGGAGTGCGAAATTCATTGGTTATTATGGAGGTTTTGAAATCAGTGTATAGGTTTCAACCAGGGATTTTATATGATCGGGAATGTGATGGTAATCTAGAACAGTTTGGATCAAGTTGTGATGAACTTCACCAAAGGCGTTTTTGATGTCTAGAAGAGTAATGACGAGAGAGTGTTGCTTTGTGCGAGCTTTGTTGATGATATCAGCCATTTAAGTAGTATGCTCAAAAGTTCTAGAGAAACCGGGTGTAAAACCCTTTTGAATTTCATGTTCAATGTAGTTATTAGCTGCAAGGAAGTTGAATAAGGCATTACGAAGACACGAGGTAAAAACCTTTAAGGGCACAGATTGTAGGGTAATTAGTTGAGCTGGGTCATTAGCATTTCCTTTTTTATGGATAAGGATGGTACAGGCTTTTTTTCATTCGCTGCTGACGGATCCAGTTGACCAAGCTGTGTGGATGATTTCAGACAGATAATAATAATAGTAATAATAATAATCTTTATTTTCATTTCCATATTATAAATATTTACATATATATATATTAGTGCATTTTTTCTTTCTGATCTAGTTTCATTTTATATTATATCCTATGAAAAAATGGTTTACATTCAAGAAAATGAATAGAGGCACCCACCTTTGTCATCCTACACGATGAATCCAGGCAGGCCTCCTCCTCGTCCACATCTCCTTCCTGCAACCCCCTGCGCTAACAAGAGCCGAGAAGCATTATACTGACTTGTTGAATACAATACTGTAAAATCAAGGTGAGATCATATGTTCGACCTCTTCGAGCATGCACTATGGTTCTCATGACATTCATTCCAATCCCTTTCTTTCTTTATTCGCAATGACTGTATTGCTGGTGGCAGCAGTAGTCTCCACTGCCGACGACTAGGGGTAGGGTGGGCCCAGCCAGAGGCTAAGCTATTTACAAGCACAGTTGTCAAAAACGTTTGTTCTCTTACCCTGCAGGTCTTTCCTGGGCGGCCTTGATGTCCTCGAAGTTAGAGATGCGCCAGCGTTTGGATCTGGTGGTGTGCAGACGTTTTTAGTGTCGGCTCGTTCCTTTCCTACCCCACAAGCGTCTGCTCAAACTAGCCACACATTCCTTTCACTTTGTTGAATCGGACCAATCAGCAATGCCAACAAATGATGTAAACAACTGCCCACATTCAAATTTCTGTGAAAACGTATCGTCCAAAGTTCGTAAATCCTCGTATAAAATAATAATTTCCAAATTTATATGAATAGGACTCATAAGAAAGTTGTACAAGCTGAATCTAACCGCTTTTTATGTTCGTGTGAGCGTGTGAGGGAGTCGTAAATGAAAAGAAAAGAAAATATGACAAATCTACCGTCGACATCAAATAACTTATCAAAAAAGTACTGGACATCGAGCTCAGTCTTTATGATTCAAACAGTAAATCATCGATTTTCCAGCTCCTGTTAGAAGATTTACGAAAATTTCTCGTTTTTGTTTTGACGAAGCACCTTTATGGCGGTAGATGTGTGTCATAATTAACTTATTAGATTTTACGTAGTCTTTTTATTTTGGGTACCATTTACATTGACGAATGGATAGTGACTTTTCGTATTCTGATACTCACTTTTCACATTCGGATAGTGACTTTTCGTATTCTGATACAGTCTTCACATTCGGATAGTGACTTTTCGTATTCTGATACAGTCTTCACATTTGGATAGTGACTTTTCGTATTCTGATACAGTCTCTTTCGATACTGTCAAGGCAATCTTCCAACTCTCGTCCGATAGTATTGTTGTGTTCCGGGGTAATAATTGGAGTTGACTTTAGATTTCTTGTGTCAGTAACAATATTAATTGCTTGTGTTGGGCAGCTGCTCCGCCATTTTATTTGTTTTTTGAGTAATTTGGTTGAAATTTCCGTTAAAAATAGTGGATTTTACAGTCGTTGTCGAAGCAAGTGGTGTTCGATTTCAAGTAGAAATTTCCAATTTCGGTGGTGTTTTCCTAATTCATGTCGAAATTAGGATGTCGAGTTGAGTACTTTATCTGTAAACTCTTTGACTACGTCTTCCTTGGAAATGAATATGTAGAGGGCATTCTTCAAGCTCTTCATATGCTCTTTTACGTTTTTCTTCTAGTTTCCAAAATTGCTCTTTGTGACGCCTTTTAACTTCATCTAAGGGTTGGTCGTCCTCCATCAAAATTGATGGTGGCTCATCTGGTACTTGATCGTAATTTGTCGAACCAAAGAAAACATCTTCCTCTATATTTCTGGCAAAGAAAGAGAGGAAAAATAGCTTGTGAAACACAAATAGAGCGCAAACACCTAAACCATGAAATAGAATCATAGAATAAATAATAAAAAATGCTGAGACTGTTAAACAGTTTAAATCTTTAGTTAAAACATATCTTTTCAAAGAAGCTTTTGACTGATCTATTGCGTCCTTATGAAATACAGATTATTGTGCTATATTAATTTTAACCCTATATTGTTTTAACCATACTTTTATATTAGCTATATATTAATTAATTTGTTTTAGATTATCATTATTATAACATTTTAGTCTAGTTATCTATATATATATATATTATAATTATTACGTCTTAATTATAGTTTATTTGTGATACACATTGTAAACGCATTGAGGCGTAGCGAAATGCGTCATAAAAGCTGTAAATTAAATTAAATTAAATTAAATTAAATCAAAATTATCACCTCTTTATACTTCTTATTTAGTGGCTATTTAGTCACTATAAGAATCATCAATTACAAAGGAAACAGTACCTCGTTACAGTTTTACTTGTCTAAGATAGTGACTAATAGCCACTAAATAGAAACTGTTGGGCAATGACAATTTGATTTTATTTCATGGATATAGTGTTTGCGCTCTACTTTGACAACAAAGGTTTTTCATAAACTAAGACTAAGTAAAATATAGAAGCCTGAGCACTAGGGAACAGCCAAAAGAATTTTGAAAAACAACATTTAATAGTTAATATGTAGCGATATCCCCCACTTGTTGGCTGCCATGAAACTTCGGTGCTTTTTTGGAGCCATGTCAATAAGATCACACTGCAGGCGCTCATGAGGTCTAAAGGTGTGAATTGGAATGAAAGGTGGCCTGCTCGTTGCTGGGAGAGGTATATTTACTCTGCAGCTGTGACATTTGGAAAGAGAGCAGTTTAATGTTTTGAAACTTCCCTTAAATAGATATTTGGAAGAGAACAATTTGCTCAGTGCATTAATGCCACCAGTTAGGTAAGTGGTTGAGTCGTCTGTAACTTTAATGCAATGCAGTTCTTTGAGAACAACCTCCATGGACTCCTTGTAAAGCAGTTGTTTAGTGTGGGCTCGGCGCTACACGACTGTGAGGAAGATTTGTGTTGATAATCTTTAATGATGGGAAACCTACTCACTAAGCGTGGGTTTTCAGTAGTGCCCTAAATAAGAATATACGACTAATTTTACAATAATACAATTAAAGAAATATGAATAAACAAAAACATGGATAAGATAAGAAAAATGTAAAAAGTTATGAAATATAAAAGAAAGATCTAAAAAGTCTTATGGATATATACAAAATGTTAAAAAGCTAATAAATATTTTAAAGAGATCTCTTGAAACTATCGACTGATGTTGTTTTCTTATAATCTAAGTTTTATTCATTATATTCTTTTAAAGATTGATATAAAAATCGCTGTTTTCCCCAGTTAGTGCGGACTCTGGGAAGATGAAAATTATCTTTGGATCTAGTGTTATAAGAATGAAAATGACTATTGTTATATACATTATCTAATAAATTAAAATCAATATCACCATTAATGCATTTGTACACAGTAACTAGACGATTGATTTTTCGTCGACTTGATAGTGTATTAAAACCTAATATGCTTAAAGCTTCAGTAGCTGAACTATGTATTGGTGTTTATTTAAAATTATTTTTCAGCCTTATTCTGTAAGGTTTGTAAATAGCTCATTAAGAGCAATTGTCTGTAAGCGTCGGCTGGGCCATGAAGGATAGAAAAATCGAAAATTTTCAAAACTCATTCGAAGAATACCCTCAAAGCCCTTATCACAAAAATATAACTTTTAGTTTCATCCGATCTTTTTTTGGCGAGTTATCGAGCATTTTATGATTTGACGTTCATCGACCGATTTTAACGGCTCGAGAAGGCCGATTTTAAACAGCTCTATACGACAACTAAACAAATACGAAACTTAGTCAATGCTTGTTTTCTCAATAAAGAATTATGTCTTCGAAGTATTCCAGTCGCTTTATCAAGTATTTCGAAAACTGGAATTTTTTCGGGTTTTTTTTACTTACCCCTCTTTCGACCAACTTTGCCGTAGTCAAAAATTCACATAATTCAAACCCCAAAAAACCCAATTGGTACATGGACTAGCCGATTGGTTGTATACTCGACAGATAGACTGATATTTCGGTTACAAATTTGTGAAATAAAATTCTTGGGCACTTGAAATCGGAATTTTTAAGAGCGTCGAACGTTTACCCTACTTTCGTAAATATCGTGACCCTTTAACCTTATACATTAACAACACGAAGTCAACAACTTGTCTTTCAAAAATTGCGAACTTAAAAATTTACCGAACAATTTATTGCTTGTAATAAAAAACTAATACAATAGATCATATCTCAAAGTTTTGAAGGGTTTTCGAAGCCAAAAAATTCTGTTATTTTTTTAGGCCAATTCAAACACGATGACATGAACTTCAATCCGGTAAATAAACAAGCATAACAGAAAATAAACTAGCGAAAACTTTTTACCAAGTTAAAAATGGCCTAAAAGGAGTTGTTAATCAGAAGTCAATAACTAAATCCAGTTAGAAATACCAGATCGCATCAGCGGCTGAAGAATAAGGATTACATCGAATTAATATGAGCAATCTCTGTCTCACTTCTCGAGCTCTATTGTCGGGAAGTCGGACGATCGCAGACGTCGATTACTTTATAATTAATGTCAAAGTGATTCCGACCAAGGGTAAAAGGTTTTTTTTGTAAAAAGAAAAACCAATAAGTTCAAGAATAATGTATAAATTAATGACTGGATATTTGAAAACTACAAATAGCCGAGAGTATTGGAAAGTTCGGGTAAAGTTTAAACTCATTTTGAAACAAAAAACTCGCAAGACATCAGCTTTAAAACTGGTTCCGACGGGACGGCACAACGCAACCGCCTGTCATTCATAACCACAAAAGTTCTCCAATGAGGGTTCATTGCATTTGGTTGTTTTATTGAACTTTGGGGGCTGCGCAACCCCCACCCCCCCTCCACACACACAATTCCCATTTTGTTCTTGTCTTCTGTCCTTACTTATTTTCCGAAGATGCTCAGATAAAAATTGTATAAGGGAGATAGTACGTCGTTCAAGTGCCGAAAGGAATGTGCTGAATGCAAGAACTGACTGGAAGAACAATTTTGACCATCAAGAGAGACCATCGCATTTTTCTCATTTAGGGGCCGTTGCATCTCGGTAGACTCGGCACCTCTAGATCCGTCCCTGGCATGCACAAGACTCTACCAGTTCCTTGATCAGATTGATATAAGGCGCTTTACGACGAACTTGGATATGGTCGACCGCAAGATCAAAATGCCCACAGACAGAACGCAACACTGAGACACCTAGGTGTGTAAGCTTTTTCGTTGAATATAAAGAGCAAATATTCAAGGTGTCGTAGACGATCGGGTGGTTTAGCTGGACTTCTTGCAGGATATGTTCACGTGTTTTGTGATAACTGTCTTCATCTTCTGCTGCTAACTCATCATCATCGTCATCAGCTTGATCTGGTGTATCCATTCCGCCTTGGCGCGCTTTTTTCGACATTCTTGAAAAATATGATTTAATCTGCTAACTGGATTTAGTTATTGACTTCTGATTAACAACTCCTTTTAGGCCATTTTTAACTTGGTAAAAAGCTTTTGCTAGTTTATTCTCTGTTATGCTTGTTTATTTACCGGATTGAAGTCCATGTCATCGTGTTTGAATTGGCCTAAAAAAATAACAGAATTTTTTGGCTTCGAAAACCCTTCAAAACTTTGAGATATGATCTATTGTATTAGTTTTTTATTACAAGCAATAAATTGTTCGGTAAATTTTTAAGTTCGCAATTTTTGAAAGACAAGTTGTTGATTTCGTGTTGTTATGTATAAGGTTAAAGGGTCACGATATTTACGAAAGTAGGGTAAACGTTCGACGCTCTTAAAAATTCCGATTTCAAGTGCCCAAGAATTTTATTTCACAAATTTGTAGCCGAAATATCAGTCTATCTGTCGAGTATACAACCAACCGGCTAGTCCATGTACCAATTGGGTTTTTTGGGGTTTGAATTATGTGAATTTTTGACTACGGCAAAGTTGGTCGAAAGAGGGGTAAGTAAAAAAAACCCGAAAAAATTCCAGTTTTCGAAATACTTGATAAAGCGACTGGAATACTTTCGAAGACATAATTCTTTATTGAGAAAACAAGCATTGACTAAGTTTCGTATTTGTTTAGTTGTCGTATAGAGCTGTTTAAAATCGGCCTTCTCGAGCCGCTAAAATCGGTCGATGAACGTCAAATCATAAAATGCTCGATAACTCGCCAAAAAAAGATCGGATGAAACTAAAAGTTATATTTTTGTGATAAGGGCTTTGAGGGTATTCTTCGAATGAGTTTTGAAAATTTTCGATTTTTCTATCCTTCATGGCCCAGCCGACGCTTACAGACAATTGCTCTTAAAACTTCATTATTTTTATCTCCCCAAAGGATGTCTCCATAATTGAACAATGGAGCAACTAAACTGTTATATAATGTTATACGTGCCGAACAAGGTAATAAATATTTAACTCGTTTTATCAAACCAATTCTCTGGTTGACTTTTTTGACTAAATGATCGACATGGTCATGCCATGTCAAATTTTGATTGAGTATTACTCCTAAGTATTTAAATGTATCTGTTCTATCTAGTGTATACTCATTTATATGAATATCAACAGTTCCAATATTGTTCAATTTTCTTGTACTCCCAAACACCATAAATTTGCACTTTGAGGTGTGAATAGTGAGTAGATTCCTGTTGAACCAATGTGCAACCACACCCAGATCATCATTAAGCTTGTGTTCCAGATCACGTACATTCTTGGCTGAGCAATATAAAACAGTATCATCAGCATACAGTAACTCAGGATCCAAAAAGGGTGTCTCCGATTTTTGCAATTTAATTTCGTTCCAAAGTTATAAGGCTTTTTATTCTAAACAACACTCCAAAAGCAGTAGCCGCACTTTGATCAAAAATTGCGAGAGATATAAAACAGATATCCAAAATCTGGAACATCTTTTTTGAGCTTATTATCTCCTGAGTATGTTAAGCCATTTTTCGCAAACATAGCTTTAAATGTACGTGTCCGTTAACGTTTTCAGTGAGGCATGGTCAAATTTCGCTTCCAGGACAATAATGTGAACAACAATTTAAAAAATCGTATTTTGTTAACTATGTTTACTCAGCTTTCCGAAAATGTATACTTTGTTAGTGTTATAATATAAAGCCAGCGCGTTATTTAAGTTTCCACGCATAGTAGTCGTAGACGTATCCTAATACCCTAAAGTGCATGGTTGCTATAATTTAAGCTTAGCCTTGGGGTCTAAAAACTAACGACAAAACAGATTTTGATAGAAGGTAACCTCCTTAACCATGTCGCGTGACCATTTAACATGAGACCATGGGACCATGATTGATCGAGTTAAATTACCACTTGACTTTTCGAAATGTTTAACAAAATTATTCCCCACATGACCAAGAACCTTGTCCTGTACCTTTGTGGATCCCTTTGCCATGTCAATCAGTTGCTTGGTCGATGAAACATTAACCACTGCGTTAAACAGCCCTCTCAAGGCTGTTTTGTTTTTCTTTTTTGGTGATTCACTGGTAATGCTGTGAATCCTGTGAACACTTTCCATGGTTTCTTGTCTTCCTTTTCTAGCTGAGCTGGGAGGTAGATTCAAAACTTCACTATTTCCATCCTTGAAACTGGAGACTAATTGTGTTCAGTTGTTATCATGGGTACGTACTACTGTGTTGAATTTCTATGCAAAGCACCTTTTTGTCTCAATACGCATTTGTTACTGATCTCGAGCATTGTCATTGGTAAAACATATCTGACATCGATGCACTAAAATGAGCGATTTTCAATCATATAAACTCGTTTATTTTTTGCTGTATTCTATATCTATTTCTCAGTCTACAACCACTCCCTGTTGCCCCATCCCTTCAAAAAGCGCACACACGTACACTACGTATAAGAAAATCTAAATTTAACCGACACAATCACGGATCTTATTGCACTTTCCAGATAATACTGCCATTCACCAAGCAGCAGTAAGGGGGACTCGCGGTCACCATTCGGAATTGCCCGGGAATTACCCGTGTTTACGCACTAGCGTCCCCCGCGGGAATTACCCGTGTCCCGTTATATGTTGCGCGAAGATTTCCTTACTGCTGCTATGTTTGCGAAGGTTAAAATATTTGTGTCGCAAACGGAGGATAAAATATTCTTTAGATATAGATGGACACCATCAAAAGCATTAGTAACAAGACTGTGCGCCGACTGCGAACTCAGGTGCTGGACCGCTTAGACGCCGACTTTGCCTTCACAACGTTTATGGAGGGAGATACAGATGAGACGATGAGCGAGGAAAGAGCAGAAAGGATAATTGACTTAATGCCCGAAGGTAATTACCGCCTGGAGTTGACGTTTATAAAGTATTTAGACGGCGAGTGGATAATAGAAAAGGGCAGGAATCCAATACGGGCGTCTGGCAAGAAGGACCTGTTCGTTTTAAACGAAAACACACGCCCGGGAGCATTGGTAGGAATAGACATGCTGTTCTACGAGGTTGCTTACCCGGTCACCGTGGTTATTTACGGTGCGTACAAGATAAAGACGCCAGACGTTAAGAAGTTGAAACCGATGCGACATCCCGGTAATTGCGTAGGGAAGTTAGTAAGAGAGTTCTTTGAAGACTCCTCTCGGGGCGGTAAACTGACTTTAAAGAGAAGAGAATCCATCAGGAAATGGGAGCATGCTACTCGTAGGGCAGGAGCCACCATTGAAAACATCAAGAAGTTAGAGGTTGCTTTAGAAAGGCGCATACACGTGAAAGACATCACCGACGGCTTCATTTACTCCGGGACGCACAAGTATGGGGGCCGGGGTGCGCCTATCGTAATTTACCAGCATAACGCACATGCGTGGAGGGAGTTAAGGTTCCCAAAGAAGAAGGAGACGAGCGTTTACAAGGAGTCGCCGCTTGCAGAACTAATGCACGAGAATTCTATTTGGTTAATGGATGCGGAGGGAAGTCAATTTATGACCCAAGATGGTACTTTGTATCGTCCTGAAGTGGAACAGCTGCGCATTCAAAGCGCCTGTGAGACTTTAGGAGAAGACTTCTCCGACGAAGTGCTTAGCAGTCGCAGTTTGGACTTCTTAGCCGCAAAGAAAAGAAACGGTTGGAAATCCACGCCGGAGGAGTTCAAAGACATAGCCAAAGCCTGTGTAGAACACGGTGACGGTGGTCTGTGGAACATGGAGTACGACGAAGACCAATACGTGTCTTTGGATATGAAACACTGTTACCCTGCAAGCTTTAAAGGTCTAGGAGATTGTAAGGAATATTACGACCGTTACGGACATCCAGATTCACAGTTCTTTCGTGTTGCGTTGGATGGTCACTACGACGCCCCAGCAACGGGGTTTGTATTGTTGACCACCTGGAAATTAGCAGCGGGTCTGCACCCCATAATCTATGCGTGGTATGGGAAGCACCTGCAGGAGAAAGAATGGATACCCATACCCTTATTGAAGTTCTTTGAAGAGCGCAAACTTTTAAAATACACAGCGCATGAAGCCATACTTTGTCACAGCGCCTTCACGCAATGGTTACCGGAGCATAACCCCACAGCGCGTGTGGTCATAGGTAAATTCACGCAGGGCGCAAAAGAAGGTGAAAAACATATGCAGCGACGCCTAATAACGGACGCCGGCGAGTTAAGCTTCCTCATAAAACGTGCGCATGACAAAGGAACGATGGTATCCGTAGAGAAATGGGACTACATTGTCGACGATAAGCTACACGAATGGAATGCGCTGTGTTATTACCAGGACCATCGACCGCAGTATTACCATGTGCGTGCCAGCATGCTCGCATATGCGCACATTAACCTATTGGCGATGCTACTGCGGTTTGACAAAGAAGACATTCCACGCGTAGCCACGGATTCCTTATATGTGAAGCCGCACGTGTTGGAAAAGATGAAGGAATTCTACACTGCCGATGAACTTGCAGAAAGTGGCCAATGGCGCGTCAAAGATGAAGAAATAAAAGCCTGGAGGGCACGTGTAGAATATCACGGAGAACACACCCGCGGTTCCATTACGCCGACGGAAGAGCCACTGCCCTCAGTTGCCGACCCTATTTCCTACCAACGCTTCTCTTACCTTTACGGTACGGGAGGCAGCGGTAAGACGACGCGTGTGTTAGAACTCTTTCCTAAGATAAAGGTGCTAACGCCAACGCACCGTTTGGAAAGAGAACTCTGCGAAATGGGCCACGACGCACAAACGTACCACAGCTTCTTTCGTTGGAATGGCCAAAAGTGGGTACCGGAAGCTATCCACGACATACCACCGGTAATACTTTGGGATGAGATTTGCACAGTACTTTTGGAAATCCTGCAGGAGTTCGTAGACTTCCTCCGTGGAAAGTGTCAAGTGATATTCGCCGGAGATCCCTGCCAGCCTCCTCCAATAGCCGGAGAGATGCCCCACGAATGGCTAAAAGATTTCGTAGACCATGCGGAGGAAATTAACACCGACTACCGCAGTAAGGATCAAGTAAGAAACCTGAAAGCGGAATTAAGGGGCCTTAGTGACGCCGAGCAATGCAAAACACTGCGCAAACGCGTACGGGCAAAGAAATACGAGGACTTCCTTTACACATGGCATCCAAAGGATCTGGTGCTGAGCAGCAAACGCGCAGCACAGTCTCGCATACAAAAGGATTTGTTAAATATACACCGAGAGCGCTTCCCTACGCATCCCGTACCTGTTTGTTATAAACCCCACGACACTCGCATGCAAAAAAGAGACGTCTGGGTACCTGGTACTGACATCCAACTGCAGAACGCAGTAACGCACGATAAAGCCTGGGTACCTATAGAAAAGGTGGAAAAAATAACCTCCCATCCAGATTGGCGCTTAGGCTATTGCATGACAGTCCACAGCGCGCAAGGGCTTACCATAAAAGAAACGCTGTGGATCATAGACCAGCGGCTGTGTTGGAGCAACCTTATCTACACCGCCGTAAGCCGCGTAGAATATGCCAAACAGTTAAAAAGAGCCTGGGGGCCGCAACTGCGTTACGACCGCACCCCAGAGGACGTAGCTAAGGAGAACATTGCTAAGAAACTCCTTCGCTACAAGCGGCACGACGAAGAAAAAAATATGACGTTCGACCTATGCGTGGACGACGTCTATAAGAAAGGGGCAAGGTGTGCCAAGTGTAACATACCACTACTATGGAGGTTTGACCCAAATGACGATCAGCAGTTCTCCGTGGATCGTATAAATAACAAACGCGGGCATTGCAGAGGCAACGTAAGACTGACATGCCTAGAGTGTAATCGGGCGCGTGGAGCAGCACTACTCTGAGTCTTTGGGGACTATGAGCAGTTCTTCCTTGACAAATCCACGACTTGGGCCATTTAGGTAATACAACACGGGTTGCCCTTCCTTGGTGACGGACTTCGAAATCTCATACGTTTCCAAAGACCAGTTAGGATCCGTGGCTCTCTTACTGCCACCTTCGAGTTCCCCTGGCTGATAGAGGTATCTGACCACTATGTCGCGGGGTAGCTTTTTTCCCTTCAGTCCGACCGCCCTCGAACTTCTGACGTAGGACTTGTGTTCCACGTGTTTCTTTTTCATGGCATCCTTGGGTTTCATTCCCGTAGCCCTGGCCGCCTCGTTGTTCAAAGCCGCGACGACCTGGGGGAGCCTCTGAGTCCATTCCCTGTTGCGTTTGGACGGATCGTCCAGCTCTTTCCAATACTGGTACCCAAATAGACGCTCGGCCAGGGTCTTATTGAATCTTTCAACAATGCTCTGACCCCTGTGGTACTCAGCTTCGGCTCTCCTAATCTTAGTGCTGTGGTCTTTCAGGGTCTTAGTAACCACGCCCATGAACTCTGTCCCCGCATCCACTTGCAGCAGCTTAGGCCATTTCAAGACGCGCTTATAAATCCTACCTAGGGCTTCTGCGACTTCCCCAGAATCCTTGCTGGTTATGGGTTCGGCGTCCTTGTATCTGCTTGCAATATCGACTACGGTCAAAGCGTATCTATAGGTCTTTTTTCTCACCTTGTCGTGCGGTAAGAAGAGCAAATCCGCCTGATGAACTTCATTGGGGGTATTTACGGTAAAGCTGGGCCTGGGAATGTACTTGGGCACGGGAAGATAAACCTGCTAGAGGGTTTGTTTTTTCAACCAGTTCTTAGCCGTTTCTTCTGATACCCTGGCCGCGGTCGCGAGTTTCTTGATGGCCGACGCTCCTTTCCAATAGCCTTCAGGCCCATAGTAAATCCTTTTAAGTTTGTCCTCTACGGGGCCCATTATATGAATTCCAAAACAAGATTGATCTTTCGCCCGTTGAAATCCACCGTCTTTCCGTCCACTTTAATGGTGATGTTTATGTTTTCTACCAAATTAGACAAGTCATAGCTCAAAGAAATGGGAGTGTATTCTACTGGGTCAAATGGATTACCTTTGGGCAGAAACTTGGACACAAGAGAAGACTTTTCTCCATTGTTGTAACTATGAACCAAGTCGCAATAGACTTCGTAAGAGGATGCGACTTTCCATTTCACAGGTATGGCTGTGTTGGTAATTTCCTTGCCTGAGACACCTAGTAAAGATCCTAATGCATCAGTTTTTCCTAGGGTTACCGAGAAATTGTTAGGAAGATTATGTTTGAAGGTCATTTCGTGCGGCAATCCCGTGGTGAGAGTATAACCGCGCTTGGCGAGCTCCTTAGCAAGGGTGATTGGCGTGTAATGTCCATCGGGCAGCATTACGCCTTGGTAATTGTTAGACCCCTTATGCACGGTGACCATACCATTGACTAGATTATACCAAGAATTGTACAAAGAACAACTAACCAGCCGAACCTTATGGGCTTTGATGGGAGGATTCAAGTAAGTGGTAAAGTCATTCTTGTCGCTTTCCAAAAAGACGATCATATATTTCAGGAAACACAGTTTCCTTCGTTAGAGCAGATACGCCAAAGCTACGCCTCCCGCCAGCCCTGCGACTCCTACAAAGACCAATTCATTGTCTTTTTGTTTCTTAGAAGGCTGGTAGTAATTCTTGAACTGAGGCCTTTTCAACCTAAAGTCGGGGTGTGCTTGCGCATAGAGCTTAAAGGCGTAGTCTGTATTTTCAAAGTTCTTATCCGCCTGCATCTTGTCTTGGTAGTTCTTATCCAACCAATCCCTGTAAGCTTGTCTTTTTTCATTCCAAGCTGCCACGTCCCTTTGATATTTCTCCAGCGCTAAATCATGCCTTTTCCTCTCGGCAGCTAAATCTCCGCTGCGATCACCTCTGACTAATCTATACAAATACTGACCACCATAATTAGCTCCAGTGAATGCTAAAGCTGCAATAACTCCATCTGCGACCACGCTAGCCATTATATATTAGAAAATCGCAGGGATTTTCACACCGTAGGCAGGTACTTTTCTTTCCGTAGGTAATCCTTTACCATGATAGCCCCACCCACGGCAGCGGTCATCTTAGCAAAATTAGCGAAGCTCTTGCTTGGGTCTTCAGTAAAGTCTTCTATGAGCACTTTCTTACCTACCCAACCAATACCCGCAACGATGGAAGTAATAATAGCTGCTTCTTCAACAGTTTTCAATAACGCGGTTGACATTATATTACAAAGCGAGAAGGTTATTACTCCATTTCAGGGATCTTACTTTTTCTAACAGCCGGTTCCACGGGTGCGTGCACGGGCGCGTGATATGTTGGTGGTTCTACCTTTTTCGTTGCCCGCCATTGTAAGTAAAGGCTGCCTGCTGCTATAGCAACTCCTAACACGCCAATGACGTACCCAGGATTAATGAAGGATTCCTCTTCTTTTTCCTCCACCTTTTCCTCCTTTTTTGCCTTGTTCTACCTGTTCATCTCCGCGAGCTTCTTTCCGGCAGCGACTCTGCCTGGAGATTTAGCCTTGGTGATTCGTTGCTCCTCTTGGGGCTGCTCTACCTTCGACTCTGGTTCACTCATTTATATCTAAGGACTTGAAGGACTTGACAGGTAACTTAAGATGACCTGGGTAAGTACTTGGGAATGACTTAAGGACGACTTGGAAATGACTTGGGCGCTACCTGACCAAGTACTTAAGGATGACTTAACTAGGTACTTGAGGATGACTTGGGTAAGTACTTAAGAAGTACTCGAGGCGACTTGATCAGGTACCTCAGCAAGTGCTGCCTGGAAGACCTTTTCAACTTCTCTGTCCTTCTTGAAGTCTTTCCAAGATGTTGTAAGTTCCTTCAAGTCGACGTGCTGAGCTACGTGAAGTGCCGCAGAGGCGACTGCCATTAACTTACCGCTTTTCAAAGACAACCACCCGCAGGTTATCTTAAGTTCTTGAGCAATAACGTAGTCCTCGCTTATGTCCTTCCGCAGTTGCTCCACGTCGTCTATGGGCAGTGCAAGTCCAAGCAATTTAGTGGCAAGTCGGATAGCGGAGTCTGCTACGGCATCCGTGGTCTTACTTGCAAGGGCGGCCTCGTACCTCTTATGGAACTTCTTGACTTCCTCTTCCGACAACTTATTAACCTGCTCATGGGTAAGTTCCTTACCTATCATTTCTTTACACTTCCCAGAAGACACAAGGATGTTAAGTTGTTCCTTGAGGTTACTTTCGTTTAGCTGTGTGGGGACTTCATCTAAGAGCTGCTCAATGTCCATATATCTTTATGGAATACGGAAACCTCAAAGAGAAGATCATCTTGGAATGTTGGTGCGTTTTTAAATGCCGCATGTATTTGTGTAACTGTTCCTTGGATATCTCGCCGCCGTAGTCGCTTAAGATGGTTTCCAGATCAGACTTGCTCGGAGTATAAAATACGACAAGTGAACCTATGTTTTCCCTAAAGGGCTTAGAGACACTGGTAAGCTGCTGCGAGAGCAACCAAACGCTAATATTGTCATGTCTGCCGCTAAAGGCGAGCTTCACCAACTCGGAAGTGCGTCTTTTTACGTCGTCCCCACAGGCAATGTCATCCAGTATGAGGAGGGTTTGCGTATCCTTAGGGAATTGTTTGTGCCAAAACTTAAGATGGCTGGATAACTCGTTAGGGTCCAAAATATCTACAAAGAAGTCGTCATCTTTCACTCCTATGCCTTCCCAGGTGCGGTTATTCACGTATGTGGGGCAGAGCAGCACAATATAGTCGAAGCGGTATCTAAAGGGTCCTAATAGCTGCTCCACGATGAATTGGGTCTTTCCGCAGCCGGTGGGTCCTACTATCAGAGCATTGCAGGGAATATGGTTCGGATCCATTATATCCCTTCTTTCGAAGGGAACTTGTTCCCTGATATATATGGAGCCAGTGGAAGCAGTGCAAAGAATTGTCGCCGACGCAAAAGATAAAAGAGACACCATAGAAATGCAAAGGGAGGAGATAGACCGGTTAAAAGAGCGCGTGCAGGAGTTGTACGATGAAATGTGCGGTCTGAAGCGTGCAGAACGGTTTGGCGCGCTGATAACGATGGCAACGTGGGCTAAGGAGTCCGTTAAGGACTTCATGCGATATCCCCTGTAGAATGTTGACGTTTAGGTTAAATCTTTGTTAAGGATGCCTGGAAACTATTTAAAAAGTGTCTTAGAATGTTAACAATAAGGTTAAATCTTTGTTAAGTCACCCATAAGCTATTCCAAAAAATGCCTCAGAATGTTGACAATAAGGTTAAATCTTTGTTAAGTATATGCTATTTAAAAAGTGTCTCAGAATGTTGACAATAAGGTTAAATCTTTGTTAAGGATGTTAAATGGAGGCTAAGATATTGTTAAGTATATATGGACTGCTTGTTGTGTAAGAAGGTGTTCAGCACCAAACAAAGACTTCAATACCACGTTCGTCGCGGCGTTTGTACAAAGAAACCCCTTAGCCGCGCTTGTAAGGATTGCGGTAAGGAATTCAGCACCGTTCAAAAGATGCAACAACATCAGGATAAACGCATTTGTGGGCTTTGTAAGGACTGTAATAAGGAATTCCTCAACCCCTTTGAAATGCAGCAGCATCTGAAAAGGGGCGTCTGTAATCGAACCAGACAGTGTAGTTTCTGTAATAAGATACTTAGTAGTCGTCAACGTTTACAGACGCACCGGAGAACGCATGAAGTGAATTATAGGTTTCTCTCCCGCGCTTACGACTTGGAAGGCGTGGATTGCTACCAATGTGCGGATTTGATGTGTCGCTGCCCGCATAAAGAGGATTACTTAAGGAATCGCATAGATTACCATAAGAAGATAGTCCGTACTTTCCCCTCTTTTGAACGCGCCGAAGGCGTTCCGTGGACTAAAAGGGAGTATTGGAGGCAGGAGTGCGATCGTTGTGGTTGTGTTAGAGAAGAGGAACATATCTTCAACTGTCTTAACAAAGATTTAACCTAAACGTCAACATTCTAAGACACTCTTTGAATTAGTTTCCGGGGTGTCTTAACAAAGATTTAACCTAAACGTCAACATTCTGAGACACTTTTGAAATATATGATACGCAATAGCATTTCTTGGGGCCTTTAATAGTAAAGCAGGGTTTGTGCAAAGAGTCTCAAGTCCTGATCTTATTTTTATTTATTATTATTAAGAATAATGATAATGAATTAAGGATATTTAATAATTAATAAGAACCCCTTTTAAAGGGCACTTGCAGAATTCAATAATAATAAATAAAAATAAGGACCCCTTTTAAAGGTATATGCTAGCCTACGCAGCCGCCTTCTTAGGAGGATTCCTAATCGCCCTTTCAATATATGGACTGTATTACGTGCGAACTACCAGCCGACTGCATTGCGACGCCCAAACCGCGTAAAAAATACGCCTGCCTTCATTGCGGCAAGGTATTCCCCGAAGAATCCTTTGTGGGGCATTGGTGCTCCGCGGATCCTAAAGCGCAGCGGACTTTAGCAGACGCGCTTAACTACAAAGAGGAGATGGAGTGACCCTCCTTTCAATGTCGAACTCCCACCTCCCATTCTTCTTACCATGCGAGCGCAGATGGGTGAATTCCTCGCCCTGTATGACGTACCTGACCCTATCAGGCGCCCACAGGGAATACTCTATGCCGTCACTGTCTTTGAGGACCAGCCGCAAGCGGTTGATATCCTCGAAGACGACATAATATTTTATTTCATACGCAATACCTTCTATTAGATCTCGCCAATGTATTTGCTGCAGGCTCATTATACCTATGGAATATCCTTAAGTGCGTTGCCAAGGTCTCCGAGGTCTTGAAGGCCTTACAGCACCACCTGCAAGGAATTCGTAGGCGCTCTGCATACTCCGTGATCTCCCTGCAAATGACATCGTAGTCGCTGCTAATCATTACCTTATAACCGTTTTCTTCATACTTCTGTAAGAGTAGTCGCTGATCCTCGGATAATACCCCGTTGCCTTTTGGAGTCTTCAGCTCGATGCAGAAGCCACGGTAATGGGTGTGCGCATTCAGGATAAGCAGGTCGGGTTGCCCTCGCTGATATCCTTTCTGCCAGCACTTTATGCGCTTTCCATCTGAGTCCTGCAGTTCGCCTAGACCAGGGGTCACGAGCATTTGGGGGTAAAACCTGCGGATGTAGTCCACTACCTTCTTATGCAGGTCGAATTCATTTTCGATCTTAAAGACTAACTTGTTCGCGGTGTTGAAGCGCCGTTCAATTTCATACTTACCAGTCTTTCTTAATGTCGGAAGAACTTCCTCGAGCACCCAATCCTGGAATGCCTCTGCCTTTGGCATTTTAGAGCTAAATATCAGCTGATACAACCCAGATTCGGTTACGTACAGGGAATGTGGGTGTGAATTGGAAGGGAGGCGATTCACCTCCATTCTAAGTTCGCTAAGCCTTTTCTTATACTTTTCACGAACGTGCACCTTAATCGCATCTTTTGGGCGCTCATAGCCCAACGCAGACGCCACCTCCTTTGCCTTAAAGTACAGTTCGTTGCCTTGCACTATGCATTGCAGTTTGGTGTCGTTATTTTCGAATACGCGTAACATGGTATATTAGGCAAATATTTTAATAAGCAACGCTCTTTAGCTGATTCATTTCCACGCTCAGTTGCGCGTCAGACACGACGAAGACGTAGCAGTTTATCTTGTCACTGTCGCCCGCAGCGGCATTCTTTGTGGGCTTGATCTCCAATGTTATACCATCCTGCGTATTTACCAACCGCAAGCCCTGACCATGTAGGTCTTCGTCGTTAATGGTGCGCATGTCAATCCATAACGCATATTTGTCCTTAAAGAATTCCTCGGGACTTACCTGGTCGCCAAACTTACGCTTTACTTCTCTGTACACGTCTGCGGGCTTTATTCCCTGGGAGTATACCTTGTTTGGGACCCCGTTTATGTTTACCCCGACGTTAGTAATGTTGGGGTTGTGAAAGGCCTCGGAGTCGCGCTTACCGGCCTCGTAGGGTTTGGCAAACACCAACATCAGCCCCGTGAGACTTCTTCGGGGGAGGTTAATACTTTGGTTGATAACCTCATCCGTCTTATCCAAGAAGCTAAATGTCTTATACATTACTACGTGGTCGTAAAGGAATGCCTTTCCGGAGCTGTATTCCATGCCAGCGCTACGGGCCAGCTCTTCGCTGTACACGGTTTCGTACTGTAGCTCTAAGTTGGTAATAGAGTATGGGGTTGTTGTGGTAAGTGCGCTGCTTAGCCCACCAATAATGTTATTAGCATCTGCTAAGGTTACTTCAAACTGTAGCTCGGATAGCTGTCTTGGGTAATACACACCGTGATTCGTAATCACTTCAAAGTCCAGTGGTATGACATACTTGCTACCATAGGCGGTCTTTATTCGCTTTGCGTCTGCCACTGCGGTTTCTCCGCTGCCGTCAGTAGGTTGCGTTGTCGTAGGTGTGCGGACCTTACGTAGAATGACACTACCAATTCCTTGTTCTATCCTTTGCGCGCGGTCAAATGCCGTTAACCATAAGTCTTTGTACGTGGTATACAGATCGTACCTATTTAAGTCCAGCAAGGATTCCCCGGCGAACTTTACGCGTATCTTAGAAACAATGTTGCGACCCACGTTGTTAACGATAATCCTTTCATCTGTGGGGCTTGACTGCACCGCTAAGTCGAACCTTAAAGCCAAGGTGCCAGGAACTAAGACTAGGTTATCCGTTAGGCAGGGCACGCCTACGTACAAGGTTTCTCCTGGCTTTGCGCTGCTGGGGGTAAAGGTGACCCGGTGAAAGGTGCGTTCTGATTTCAGTCCGCCAACCTGCTTAGGTAATACGTTGGGATTTAACTTTGAGCTTACCATATATAATGGAAGTAGAAGGAACGGATTTTGACCCCCTTACCGAAGAAGGTCAAGTCGACATTAACGACGATGAATACGAGTCTTTACTACCTAAAACCAACGACCCCACGGAATTCCGAGGTAACATGGTGCGTCGGTTTGGAAAGAGAGCCCGCGCGGGCTGGATGGCTTTCCTAGACAAATACCGCACTAAGAACCCAGGCAAACCCATACCAGAATACATAAAGCTCGACAACATCGACTTTGGTAGTAAGACGATGATGAAACCTCCTAGGAGGAAAACCGCGGAAACCAGCTTTGGTCCGGACGGCAACATCCCCGAAGCCCCTGGCGCTGCATGGCTTAGTAGGGTTCAGGAACAAATGGACGAATCCATGGAAGAAACCCCGGACGACTTTGATAGGATCAAGGAAGAATTCCCAAACTGGGACCCAAACAAAGTCCAAGTAATGTTTGACGCGGATAACGAATGGGGCAGGGAAGTCGTAGTAGCAAGGTTAAATAGGTCTAATGCTCATCCATATGTCATCAGGGACATAAATGGTAAATATTACGCAGATAAAAATATTCCTCGAACCCTTAGGAAGGCCTTAGGAGAACCCAACTTACCCGAAAGAATGAGAGAAAATAGTGAGAATATTGACGAAGCCGTCGAAAGAGTTAAGGCCATAATGCAGCGGCAACGAAAAGGTCCTGAGGCGATAAGGGAAGTCGAAGAACTAAAGGAAGCGATGGAGGAAAGGGAAGCAGATTACATGCGGCAAAACCGACTACTCCTTGATGCTCAAAAAAGAGAACTTGACGACAAAAACCAAAGAATGATAGAACTTAGAGAACAAACAGACAAAGCCCTGCGCGATAGGAACCAAGCCCAAAAGGCCTTCGAACTTGCCCTGCAAGACCTAGACATAAGCAAGGAAGAAGCCAAGGACTTACGTACCACCATAGCTGGCTCTTTAGAGGAACGGCGGCAGTTGGTTGCCGAAATTAACACTAAGGAAGAACAAATCCGGCAAAGAGATCAGGCTATTGAAGACCTGGAGGGGCAAATAGAGCGGCAGTAGGAAATAATCAATGACCAAACTCGTTCCGAAGAAGAAAGGGAGGCAGCCCAAAGGGAAGTAGAAACCCTTCAGGAGAGAGTTGCGGAATTACAGGCACAAAAGGAAAACCTGGAAAGGGAGTTGGGGCTTACCACCAAGGAAAAGGTAAAAAGAGCTCTGGTGAAGTATGGCGTTCCGCTGGCATTTGCGGTCGCTATTTCGAGCGTAGTAGGAGTCATCCTTGACGCGCTTAAGGCTACAGGCGCGGGCGTAAAGAAATTAGGCAATGGGCTGACGGACTTGGGAAAAAAGATGGCAGCCGGTCTTCATGGGCTGCTGGGTTCGGTTGTTTCCTTGGCACTTAGGGCCGGCGGTGAACTGTTGAAGTTCGTGGGGAATAACATTTGGATCTTGGTCGTCGCTATTGGGGTGGTACTCCTGAAGAAGATGAAGGGTTAATCTTATCCTTGTGTATTACTGGTGGCTTATCGTCGTCAGGCATCCGAGGCGTCCTCGACTGGGGATAAGTAAAGATAGTATTCACGCCGCCTTGATAATGCGGAACTAGCGGCAACACACTCATGGTGCTAATGGGCTTGTGATTCCAAGTAGCATCCGTCGAAGGGTTAACGGTCGGGGCGGCATTTATTCGTATGCGTCCGTTACCATCGCTGGGGCGAACTTGAAGCTTCGCATATTGGCAATTAGCAATCATATGGAAAGTTACCGGTGTCATGTCTTCCCCTTGTGGAGGAACGGGCTCCGACGAAAAATGAGTTGGATGCCTGGTATTACTTTTTACCCTGTATGGCGGCAATGGGTGGTTATTCTCATCAACGATCCTAAAGCCGGCATTGCATGAGTACCCCGCCGAAATACAAATAGTGCACATGATCAATCCCAGGCCTCCAACCTTCACCCACAATCCGGCGTCTTGCCACTTGTCGCCCACGTACTCCTTTTCCTCCAGGTAATGGAGAAGCCAATCTTCCTTCGCGTGTGGATTCATATATTTTAGCAAATAAATTTGCTTCTAAAGGCTAAGCACCGTAAGAGTGCTAATGGTTGCGTGATTATAAGGTCGATCTCTTTGGTCATGTATGCTATTTATCGTTACTACGCCCGTATCGTCTACTCTCATTTGCAGCTTTACCTTCCCGTGGCAATCAGCAACCATGTGGAAAGTCCAAACCGAGATGTTTTCGGCGCTGCCGGGGTTGGGCTCTACGGAGAAATGCGTAGGCTCCCTGTTGTTTGTCTTCACACGCATAGGCTGCAGTATGCCATCGTCATCCAGGAACCTGAAGCCCACGTTGGCATGGCTACTCGTGCCAATGCAAATACTACAAAGGATTAACTTCTTTCCTGAGTAGTTCAGATCCACGGACATCCCGGCGACATCGACCCAAGATGCCTGGGTGTATTTTTTCTCGCCTGTGTAAGTCGTATAGACACAATCTACTCCAGCTACGTAGGGGTTGTTCATCGCCATATATAATAGCTCAGAGCAACACCCGCGACTGCTAGGCTGGCTTTTGATAAGTTATGGTCATATTCCTCTTCTTTTTTAGGCGCTCGGTATACTTCTTTTGTTAGCTGCACTTTCTTAGGCGGTTGCGTATGGTGCACTTTTTTAGGCTGTTCAACAAAGTGCCTTCTAATAGTGTCAGAGTTCACGTCATTCACCCCAAACTTCATATCCTTAGTAGCTCGTTGAAGTTTGTTGTTGTATCCTACTACAGAGCCAGTATTTATAGATAAATTACTGGGCATTAACCAACAACCCGGGGCTACTGCGTAGTCCAACCTCGCCTTAGAATTTTGTATAGCTAGTTGGTAACGCTGTACGCCCTTGCTAATGTCGCCCTCCAAGATTGAACTTTCGAATAAGATCAAGGCTTCGGCTCGCGTCTCTTCTGCGGCGCCCGTATTTCCAATTATACTTGATCGGGTATTTACTTGGGCTCCAAGGATAGAATACACGTAAGCTTCTATGCTGCGATTCAAACGGGCAAGGCCGGCTCTAGTTAGTCCTTTACCTTCTGGGGGTATGAAATTAAAATATTGCTTCGTTTTCTCGTCGTTGGTAATTTTGATAATCAGTGGATTAGCTCCACCATACTTATCACCCTCGTCTTTGAACAGAGGTCCGTCTCTGACTTCCTTAGTGGTTTTGGCATTTGGTTCAAAGAAGGTGCTACTGTCATAGGTTTCTTTGGGATACCCAGTGTTCCACTGCAACCGCAGCGTATGCACTTCCTTATCGCTTAGCTCGTGCCCACCAATCTCCCAATAAGCCCAAACGTGTCCCAGCCCATTGTTAGCGCCCGTAGTGCATCGGAAATCCTTCCCTACAACACCAAACTCCTTACAAAGTCTATCATAAGCTGGCACGCTGTATTTGTTATCTCTTGGATAAAACGTGGCATCTCCCGGCAGCGCAATAACACCCATCTCATGCAGTATTCTTCTAACCGTGAAGTGAAAGTGAAACATAAATATCGAATTCTTCATCAACTTCGCACTTACACCGCAGCCGCTGGTGGCACACCAAACTGCGAAGTTCAATTGCTGCGGCCAATAACGCATGTTAGGACCACTTAACCATTCATGAGATTCCTTAGCGGTGGTATGAACAATGGGAACGTTTTTGAAAATATCTCGCACCTTTAACGGAAAGGAATGGTTGTTTGAGATCCGCATGTTCAACGTTAGGTCCAAGCTTGGATGTTCATCAAATGGAACCGCGGGTATCGGATAAGTACTGGTACCCAGCAATAATTCCTTTGACCAACCTTGTACGGGCTTAGACTTATGCGGTAAGATCTTAGGATGCTTCAGCTGAGAGTCTATCTGATCAACCAGCGTAGGCTTCAAATCGTCATTGCTGTACATCCTAGAGCCGTTATAGTAAATCCCATCGGGTCTCCTTTCGAACTTACTGGGGTCTGCATGCGGAAACATCTTCCTAAATGCTCTCCAATTCCAGTAATCCCGGTTGTCGTGATGTGGCTGCTCTTCAATATCATTCCCAAAAGCGTCGTACATTAGTATATATAATGGATGTTATACCATCAGCACCTCCACTTTATCCTGAACTTTCCAAAGAGGGTCCTAACGAATTAAACGCTGAAAACTTTCGTCTGAATAAAGCAAATTTAATCCTGGCTTACTTGGAAGGGCAGGCAAAACACTATGAAAAAGTTAGGAAGAAATACGTCAGAGCCCGGAGTACGCTACATAAGATTGCGATAACTTCAGGATCCATATCTGTTGTGTTAACGGGCTCCGGCGTTGCTACTTCGCTTACTGGGCCGGGAATGATTGTTGGAGTTCCTTTGGCCGGCGTTGGGGCAGCCTGTGGTATTATTTCGGCTGTTGCTACGGGCATTATGAAACAGTTGTCAAGCAAAATATCCAAGCATGACACGACAATAGCTCTGTCAAGGGCTAAAGTAAATACTATTATCGATCTTGTCTCAAAGGCTTTGCGTGACAGAAAGATAGACGACGTAGAATTCTCGCTTATTCTGGCCGAAGAAGACAAATACGAGAAATTAAAGTCGGACATAAGGAACAAAAAAACAGTCGTAAAAGATCTTTCCGAGGAATCTCGCAAAAAGATCTACCAAGAAGCGAAAGAAGAGCTTCAAAGAAAGCTTGCTCAGTAAACATCTGCTTTGAAAAAAGCATGACAGGATTCTATTTACATATCGAACGTCAGTCTAGAAATTATGCAGATTAAATATAATATTTTTCACATACATAAGCGTCCAGATGTGTCTGGCGTTCGCTTGTGATCGTGGACTTTGGAGCTGGGGAGGCCTAAAGTCCCGAGTTCGAGCCTCGCTGTAGACGCATTTGGACCGGTTGCTGTGAGTGAAAAAAAAGCCTCCCCCACTCACAGCAACCGTGGGGGGAGGGGTGGAAAAGATAGAAAGTGCGATTCAACCCCGCGATGGGGGGTTTCGCGATTGGAAAAGTCAGGGGGTGTCTCGGGACGCTGTCCGGAGTTCACCCTCTGGTGGGTCGTAAGAAAGATATATGTGTATGTACTAGAGGGCCTCTGGCGCGGGATGAAATAAGCGCCGTAAGCCCAAAATGCAAAAAACCCCACTGGGGATAGCTTGGTGTTCTGCGCGATGCATTCCCCAGTGGGGTTTCTGGCAAAATAAACGCCAGTTTTGCATTTTTATTTTCTCGGAATCCATCCTAACAGGGGGTGGTTGGGGTCTATTTTGTAAAATATTTCGTAGATTACGTCAGGGTAATAAGGAATATCCTTATCCAGCCGACAAAACATCCACTCAGCTCTGCTCATATCAGAAACCTCGGGAATAGACTTACTGGTAATTTCAGACAAAAGATAGGGAATAGCTTTGTAATATTTCCCTAGCTTTAATTTTTTCAGCGTTTTCCGTAGACTTTGCGGGGTTGGCTCTTCTAAGTGGTCTATGATTTTCTTCCTTACTTCGTTATTTAAATATACCGGTCGATAACCTTGGATATGACTCATCCAGTCCCTAAAGTATTTTATTCTCTTATAAGGCGCTTTTTTACGACCTCCATTGGCGTAATACTGCTCTCTGGTAGCATTTGGTACGGCATTACGAATGTTTTTACCACACTCGTAACACTGTGCTGACGTGTCGTCTTCTATTTGCATTTTCTTACCACAACACCAGAAACCCTTGGGCTTGGGTATGTTAACTTTGGGTCTTAGGCAAATTATACAGAAGTCATTGGTGAACTTTTTACATTCATGCATATATAAGACAAATATTCCCAACATAGCAGCAACAAATAACGAGACACGGGTATTTCCCGTGCCAGACCATTCCTCAAACCGCCCGTAAAACCCGTAAATCTTTGACATCCACCGCGAGTCCCCCTTACTGCTGCTGGCAAAAGTTTACGATTTATTTTCGTCCGGCTTTAATTTTGTTGATGTTATAACCAGAATAAAAAATCCATAACTGGAGGTAAAACTTCAAAGACTTCCCATAGCCAGTTGGGAGAATAGCTAAGACGTCTTTTTCTTTAAGGCAAATGGCTTCTAGTACTTGGTATTACTTTTCTTTTAAGTTTAAATCTCCTTTTTCAATTATTTCTAGTCCGTAATCCAATGCATCACGAAATGAATGTAATTCTTGACGCCTGGCCGCCATTTTGAGAATTTTGTGCCTTGTTCCCTTTATGCCTGTGATTTTTTTAGTTTTTTTGTTTTGTTTTGTTTTGTTTTTTTTTTTTTTGTGGTTCCCCCCCCCCCTCTGTTTTTTGTTTGCTGGAAATGCTTTCGTCTTTGGCGCTTGTAGGCCTCCAAGGTCCTTACCGGCACTTGCTGCGCAGCAGCACTCTCTTTATTGGCTCTGTAGGCCTGGGCATGCGACACTGTGTGGTCAGAGTTAATGAAGGAGAGCTCCATCGCAGACCATGAAAGGTTACAGTTGCTGTTCGCGGGCAGGAAACGGTGGGGCATCCTCTGCACCTCATCGCCCTCTTGCTCCAGTGCAGCCACCTGCACATTCGTCTCTTCAGTCAATGAAGAGACTGAGTCCTCGCGATGAGGCCCAAAGGAGCCGCCAGTGTTTGTCGGTCTGGTGGCGGCGATGTGATATTGGATGTCATCAGACAGACGGTACAGCGAGCATGAGTCTGCAGAAGATGAGGGGATAGAGGATTATCAGCCTCTGGAGACGGTAGCCGTTGATAGGCATTTTCTCTTGCAATGCTGCAAGTTTCTTGTTTAGTCATCATTGTCATTGTTTTGCAGCATTGCGATGGAACTAACGTAGCAGAAGATGGTGATTGCCTGCTCCCTTGTGTACTGACCAATGTTCAACTGGTCTGGCATCCATGGACATCCATGATGTCTGTAGACACGTGATGTTTCTCGAGTAAGAGACGTTGCGCCTCTCCAAGGTGTCCAGCACCTCTTGAGTGTAGTTGGTGGCCCTCGCCGCCACCATGGGAGATCGTCAGAGTGTAAGAGATTTGAATGTACTGACGAAAGTTCCAGGATAGAGTGTAGTTCTTCCTCCTGTCTATTGTGCTGAAGCTGGGGAAGAACTTGAGTCGCAGGGAGTTTAAACCAAGGGACAGCAGTTACTTGACATCCAGTCCTTTTCTCACAAGCAATTCTACGGCTCTTCCCAAGGTGGCAGGGTAGGGGAACTTGTTTCTGGTGTCAAGCAACTTAGTGAGCAAGTGTGGAAGAGTCATATGACTAGTCAAGGTGACTGGTGGTTGATATACTGACTGGCCAATAGCTGCCATTGGGAGGCAGTCGTTGTGCCCCCAGAGATCCTGCAGTACGAGCTTGACCAAGGCCTCTCCCACCACGGAAGGGGAAGCGCCCAGGTTTTCTCGAAATGCGAAAATGCGAAAACCCGCTCGATCCTCAACTTCTTGCCTTCCTGGTTGGTCCAGTTGGTGAGTGGAGGCGGGGAGAGGCCAACGGACGCACTTTGGTGTGGAGACAGCCCCAAGATGCATCGCTGGTAGGTGGCACTGTCCTCGTGGCAGGGATGGACGCCCAGGGAGGCTGGAAGCTGGCGGTCTCCAGGCGAGATTTGCTGCCCATGAAAGAAGTACTCCAGTGCCAGCTCCCACTGGTACGCTCGCCACTAGGCATCATAACCACCTACTCCGCGTTTGCCGTTGAAGATGGTCTTCAGTTCGTTGAGAAGGTGTCCCAGTATGGCGGAGAGGAATGCAGTAAATGTAAGGGGAGAGGTGGAATCGATATCGTGTACGGGCAGCAGCATGGGTGTCGATGTGAGGAGATGGAGAAGTGCTTGTCAATCAAAGAAAAAAGAGGGAGACAGGACAGCGGGCAGGTGGTCTAATGAGTACGATGCATTTCATTCTCACACTCATGATGTGGTTGGTCTTGGTCGAAAGATCGGTGCCACGATGGATCGTCTCCCTGCTGGTATCTGGATGCATGAGACTTTCCAACCCCCCCCCCCCCCCCATGAGCAAGTAGATCGAAGTAAATAATAGTTAGGGTGTTAGTAGTGTTTCTAACATGTAAAATAGAAGATATGATGATAAGTTTTAATCGTATTTCATGCAACTTTAGAGCAATAGACCAGTTTCGAATTCCAAATTACCGCTGTGTTCCTTGATTACAGACTCATCTGCACAGTGTTAGCCTCGTATCAGTTTTTAAATATTCACAAATACCAACGGTAAAGTAAAGAATGCACAACTTCAACAATACAAACATTTTGAAACTTGACAGACCTTGACTGGAACACGTGAATATTCTGCACAAACTCGAGGCTAACCCTGAATTCTTAGGCTAAGTTGGATTGGCAGGATTTGAAGGATTAGAAGGAGAAGCGATACTCTTAAGTGTTGTTGTAAGGGTACCCAGCCAAAACTATGAAATATATCATTTGTTCTTTCATCATAATTTGAGAAGGTTATGATTCGCGCAGCACGATTTTGAAGCTTCTGTAGTTTATCTGCAAGACCTTTGTTGCATCCATCCCATACTGCGCTGCAATAATCAAAATGCGGTTGAACGAGAGCATTATAAACTACAATTGGTGTTTCTCTTGGTACGAATTGCCTAATCCTTTTTAAAGCACTTATACCTGATGCAATTTTTTTTGATACTGACTGAATATGGTTCCCCAAACTCTTTCATCTTTAATCACGCCAAGAGATTTAGTTGAGGACACCTGAGTTACTGTTTTGTCATTGATTGTAAGGTGAGGGGGAGCAGGAAGTCTCCATAACCGCTGTAGCTTTGAAACTATAAATAATAGTACTTATTCATTACAAATGTTGCGTAATTGAAAGTACTTGCTCAAATGAAATGAATCTGATGCGATCGTGAGCTTGCGTGTGTTTGTCCTATTTCATGGGTTGCAGCATTTACACAAGTCTGCTGAGCTCGTAATGTCTTCGTGATTACTGCACCATGCATGGACAGCTCTTTTACAAATTGTGCAAATGTGTTCCCGATCCACAGGAATACTTTGTATTAAACATACGCTGCATAGGTTTACAGGGTAAACAGCATGCAAACCACCAGTTGATGGTATACCATTGTCCAGGGTATTAGTTAGATTGTCTGCCAAATCCTCTTCAATGTCACAAGGACTGCTAGCTTGTCGGATGCACTGTCAATATGATTCCGTTGAATCTGCAACTTCCTCTTTAGAGACCAGCACAGGGAAGGTGCCACCAAGTATTAGAGTTGTCACAACAAATGCTGTTTTCAACTTTTGCATTGGCGATCTCAGGAGGCTCTAGTATAACACTTTCACTCTTTGGACACTGGTAGATATCTCTATACCTTAACAGGCAGGGAAAAATATACGTCTTGTAGAACAGAGTTATGTTATTTACTACATTGCTACAGAATCCTCTGTCCAACTCCACCCTCATACCTTGGCTTATGTCCCTTAGTCCACACAATGAAAAGACCATGGTCAGTGCCAGTTACCCGCATCTGAGTGTAATATTTGTGAGAGCGCTTTATACACTGTTGGAACAGAACATGTGAAATGGCTATGAAACACCTGTGAAAACTTTCACAGGGTTGTCACATATTGTTTTTCACATGTTGTTGTAATACAAATTAATTTCACATGCAAGAGAACGTGAAATCACACGAACTGCAGATCTGAAAATATGCATGTGATCCGCATGATCCAACCTTTGTGAAAAATATAACAAAAAAATTTGAAACATAAAAACATAAGCATTTGAGTATGAAAATAGTTTCATTAAAATAAAAATGATGTTTGATATATAATCTTTAATAAAAATATGATTCTACCACTTATATCATACATTTCTATATAGGGTTTATTTATATAATAAATTAAAGGCCCTCAAGAAGCGCATATGTTTAGTCCAAAGAAGTAAAATGGACGGCATGAGGACAGGAGAGATCATACTAAAGTTATTAATAATTCATGAGTTCAACCATGTGATCAGGACGGACCAAGGAAATAAACTTGTATAGAAAATCAAGAAAGGGTATTTCCCATGAACTTTGAAAATTTGTCAAAAGCGAAACGTAAATCCTCATTACATGTATACATGGGAAATTATGCGCATGATGATCAGAAAGGCCTAAGGCAGTTTTCATAACTTTCAATTTTTGTACACCTTCGATTATCTTATTTAAAGTTTTTGGTTTTATTAGTGGTGAAGGTTTTTAATGACATATAAAAAAATTCGAACCATAAGTTTTATTAAAAACTTTTACATTTGAATAAACACTGCTGCTCGTTTTTATATATAGTACATAATATTTCTGAACGACTGTTTTCATTGACCTTTTTTGTTCAGTTTCAAATCTGCTGTATATATAACAAAAACCTATCACGTGATTGCAAAGAAATAGAAATAGTTTTAAGACAATGTTGCCTTGTCGATCGTTATCGATCACAATAAACTAATATTAGATTATTTCAAAGATATGGTTTTTCGATTGTTCTAAGAATGAATTTGAAAATCCCATGAGCAAAAAGCTGAATTATCTTAAAATTCATCAGAAGAGATTCAAGATACATTCCACAATTGGTCTGATTTAATTCACAACCGACAATGCGTTTTTTTTGTTGGTTTGTTTATATTAATGAATTCCCCGAAGGGCTGAATATGTCCCGTAAAATACGGCCTCATTTATCCTCCAATTAGGAGGCTCAGTATAGTTTTCAATATCGTTTTCAATATATATATACATTTATAGATTTCAATATATGAGAAATGAGTTTGTTTTGGATGAGACTATCTTGTGGAGATAGCACTGTCGTGCGCTCTTACTTGGGCCCAGACTTGATTAAGATGGCGGAAAATTTGTTGTAGCAACTCGAGCCATGAGGAAAAGAATTGATTATGATTTATACGATGATGCAATACACGAGTGAAAATGGCATACACCATTTTATCGGAAGTTTATTGCAGTGAACATGACTGAACATCAGGCCTGTATAGTTGACAGGAAGCATTTTTGTGTGGCACGATTCCAACAATTAACCCCATGGGGGAAGGTCTAGTGGCCCACAGCAGCACGTCAAAAATTGGCCAGCCGTTTTGTTTTTGCAACTCGCTGTCAAGATCGGCCATGAAAACTCTTATTCCACTGCTTAGAGATGTATAATGAAAGCTCTAACAATTAAATGAACTGATAAATTCAGAAAATTAAAAACTTGCTGCATAAAATGCGAAAAATAATTCACCCTACCAGGGGAGGGGAAGTGGCCCACAGAAGCACGACACCAATTGGTCATCGTTTTGTTTTTGTTTTTTTTTTGCAATTTCGCTGTTAAGATCGGCCATGAAAACTGTTATTCCACTTCTTAGAGATGTATAATGAAAGCTCTAACAGTTAAATGAACTTATAGATTCAGTAAATTAAAAACTAACTGCATAAAATGCGAAAAATGGTTCGCCCTACCAGGGGAGGGGAAGTGGTTCACGCTACGCGATAGCATAGTGGTTAGCCGTCTATCGACGGACTAACCACAAAAATCAATGCCAGAATTAATTATATCAAATCAATAAATAAAATTTGTGAAATATATTCTAAAACAAATTATTGAAGGTTTCTTGATGACAAGAACTATTCTCATCTAATTATCATAGTCATATCAATTTAATTATAACTTCATCCTAAACAACTCTCATTATTATTATTATTTTATTTACTTTTCATGACAAATTTGGTCTTTCATACAACAGGCTCAATTCATTATCATCATCATCTTAAATATAAGTTATTTGAAAAAAATAACTTTAATCAATGCATTTTTGTTTAAAAAGAAAAAGAAAAGTGTCTGTATAGCCTTAATATTGATTGCTGAAATTAGATTGCTAGATAGTTAATCAAAATCAAAGTCTAACCTATTTTGGCTGGTATTCTTTTTTGTTTTGATGGTAGGTTTTCTTGGTTGTGTCCCTCGACCACATCATTAGTTAACCACCACATAAGCATATTCCTTATATTGTTTAAAAATAGTATATGTAGGCTTAATATCGATTGCTGAAATTAGACTGCTAGACAAGTTTAGTTAATAATCAAAATGAAAATCTAAACTTTTCTTAGCTGGTGTACTTTTTCGCTTTGATGGTAGCTTTTCTTGGTGGTGCCCCTCATGATCAGACTCATCATCTTATCACCCATATTCTTAAGCAGTTCATCAGTATAGTGTAGTAAAGCAGCTTCAGTGGAATGGAGTTCTTTTCCTTTTCCCACTTTGCGGGTTATGAGAGTGTGCGGATCTTTCACAAACTTTAGATACAACGTGTAGTAGAGATACGGGACGTGTGTCTGTTGGGCCAAAGGACTGTAGGACTGCAGCCACAGACAAACTCAGAACTTGAGCAGCTAGGTTTACTCTCATAACTGAATATGAATTTAAATTAATGTGATCATATGTAAGTCTTGGCAGCAGCTTCAACCCATTTTCTATATCTTGGTAGAAAAGGGATGGGATGCAAAGAGATTAATAGTACGATAGCACGCATTAGTGTTTGCATTCCCATCTCACAAGGAAGGCTTAAAGCAAGCCAGAGTTAATTTCAGGATCACCAAGGTCAGCAAAACCTATGAGTTCCCCAGTAGCTTTGTCAAATACAAGATTACACATAACCTTCATCTCATCAAAGAGAAGGACAACATATCTTTGTACATCAAAGTATGAGTTTGTTTGTGATTTCAAATCCTCAATAACTCTGCCTGAAATCCACGTTGAGGTTTGATGGCATTTCTTTAGTCCTTAAGTCTTCGTTGACTTGGCAGTTTTAACATGCCACTATCTCTCAGCTCTTTATAGCACGAAGGTGACTTGGCAGCAAGTGAAAGGCAGAATCTGATGATCATTGGGTGGTAACGAATACCAGTACTACTACTTGACATCACTTTCTTCTGTTGTTGTCAGAACAAGGACATGAATGTAGTAAGTTTGTTAGAACTTTCTTTAAGCTAGCTTCTTTTTAAAGCGTCGACATACTCGAACAGGACGAACAGGACACCATTATCTTCTGCAACGGCAATTTTGTCAGCACAGAAGTTCAAGCCATGGTACACTTTACAGGAGCACTCGAATAGATTTTTGTTCTTCACCTGAGGTTTTACAGTTGACGGATCTATGCCGTACCTGCTCTTGACTGTAGGCATGCGTTCTTCGTTAGATGCAGCCCTCATGATGGCACCGGTTTCATTAAGAGGGAGGTTAGCCTTTCAAAAGATGTCTTGTAGGTTTGTTAGTGGAACAGATTTGGTCGGTATGTTTGCCTCTTCCGCAGTAAAAAGTAGACAGCGGGGATTGTTGGAAGCAGTATTCTAACACACAAAGAATGTAAATCTGCTTGCGCTGCAGCAATATTACTTGGAAAGCGCTCGTTACTTTTACTTATGCGGTCCAAACTAGCGGCAACTTCTGGGATTCGCTTCATACCTACCTTGCAAGACATCTTACACAACTCAAGAATGGGAAATCTGTAAATACTGAAATACTAAATAGTGTGCCTTTCCATTCGTTTGCTGAAGATTTCAATCTGCTTTGCCATTTCCAAATGCTGGAGAAAAGATTGCCTCTTGTCGATCACCTCGACATTTTGCCTCATCGCTTCAGTGTTTTGTATCATCGCGTTTGTTTTAGGCGTCGATGGGAGTAATTAGGGAAGGCACCCTAAAAAAGGCTCTGAAAAGGAAACAAACTTCAAGGAAGAAAGTATATCGTTTTGCAAACCTTTGATATTCTCGGGGTTTTGGGAACCACCTTGAAAAACCTGCTCGTCACTGGTATTTCTTCGCTGTCTCCTTTTCCTTGGCATAGCCGCGATCGTTTGGCTGTTGGTGTCGCTATCGCTATCACTAATTAACGCTACATCCGCCTGAAATGGCGAAAGGGAATCTTTTTTGGAATTTTGCTCTAGCGTGAACACTGAAGCCGCCATTGCAGTAAACACCATTTCTTATAAAATCGTTTATGAAAAATTTCATTGGTAGGGCTTCTAAACCAGCCTGAGTTGTAACGGAAGTAATCATGCATGGCTTCATACGGGTAAGGTATACTCCTAGCCCAGATGATTGAGAGAGACTAGGGAGGGTATAATTGTCAGGGAAATTTTATTTAGTTAGCTAGTAGTCATACCTACGATAGCATAAATTAAGCTATAATAAATATTTATGTGCACAAATGTGACTAAAATATGAGACCAATCAAGCGAATTCCCTTCGTGGTCTAGTGGTTAGGGTAGGTCCTTTGCAGTTTGATCTGTAATCCATCGAGGGGTGATAGCGCTGAAAACCACTACCCCAGATAGGATATATATTTAGAAATCACCACCCTCCTAGAGAAGATGCATGAAAGATCACCACCCCCAAGAACAATTATTAAGACAGTCAAATTGAAAACGTACCAAAAGCAAGAAAGTTTTGCTGTTCTCATTGACTAACTTTGGCCTGTGGTTTTCCACATGGTCTTGCAATATATGGCACAGTTCATGGTCATTCTGAAAAGAGAGGCGGACAGGATTAGCAATGCTTTTCTTATTGCAATGCATTACACAGACAAAACAGTACCTGCAAAACTTTAGTGTCTGTACCATAAGTCTTTTTTGTTTTGTAGTTCTTGAATTTAAGCAACACAGTGCCATCCTCAAGCAATTGTACGAGGTTCTCGTTGGAAATTTCTGGACTGGCCATGGTCAGTGCTTCTGGCCATGGTCAGTGCTTCTGGCAAGAGTTTTAAAGTTCTTATTTCTAGGCTTCGACTAGGCGGTAAGAGAACATAAAGTGAAAAGACTAAAAGGTCTCCCTGGCTTTGGTAGCAGCTGTGCGAGCCATCTCGTTCCGGTCCAGCCACCGTTTCGGGGATTCGAGATCTTTGGAAGAACCCTCTGCAAGTTTGCCACCTGTCTAGGAAGCTGTTTGATGATGGGAACATCAGGGAAATATGGTGAATGTTCCAGGTGCAAGTAATTTTGCAGGATATATAAGGGCAGCTGCGTAATTAGCCATTGTGTTTGAAGATGATTGCCTGACTTCCTCTGAAGCGAGAAAATTACTATTTTATTTATTGCACTAAAACTAAAGTGATCATATTTTTTCCTTCTTTGATTCAAGATATACATTACCCTGGTCCAGATGGAGCATTTACAGTACTATATTAGTTATTATCTCGACTATCTGTAGCCTTACCTTTGACCTCATGCAAATACCCAAATAGTAATTTACCTTAATTTCGTTCGTAAAGTTTTTACACACGTCAGTATATGATAAAAAGAAAGCCGACAATAAAAATATGTTTTAGCCATCCATCCATCCCTCCCTCACTGCACTCGGCCACCCACCTACTGCAGGCTCAGGAACTGGAGCCACTCCTGGTGCACGGCTTGGTCCTGCTCCAGGGCAGTCCTCAGGGCTTCAATGGCAGCTCGTCCCGTCTGGACAGGGCTGCTTCTTAACCGCTACTCCCTCCTTTCAGGCTTCAGCCCAGAGGGAGGACCACCTGCAAGCCAGCTGGATGCTGAGCCACTGCGGCATGGTATGGGCCAGGCTGCCCACATTGATCAGGCAGTTGACTTTGCTCTGGCGAATGTGTAGCACCTGGCCGAAGAGAGGAAGGACTTGCAATGAAATGAAAATCAGCCAAGATAACACCATTTTGTGGATGATGGCGATGAACGAGCTTACCTCGAGCTGGGCGCCATCAAGCCTTGTGGACAGTTCGTGGAACTGTCACAGCACTGGAACCTTATTGAGGAGAGTGGCCAGACGGTGGTGTTTGGTCTGGGCTGAGGCTGAGGAGAGGCTGGGGAGCTCCAGAGCACCCAACCTCTGATGGAGATGACAGGTGGGGCAGCTCTCTTTGGTGCAGGAACAGGTGGGGCAGCTGCGCTGGGCTTCCGCGTCGCATCTGCAGGTGACCGACAACAGCTCCCACAGCCTTGTGTGACTGGTGCTGGCTTCCTCTTGCCAGCCATCTGTGGCCAGCCATCTGTGGCCTCCTCCACTGTGGATTCCTGGAATGAGAGAGAGACATTGAAACATACTGGCTTTTCCAATGAGCTACCTTCTAGGTATGCCAGTCACCATTATTGTTCTCTTGCATTCCTGTCGCTGTGTTAGGTCGCATTGCAGACAGACAACAATGGTTTGTCTATGAACAACGTTAACGCAATCTAAAAATCTCTTACACTACCTATGCTGTGGACTACTGTGATGCGGTCTGGAACTGTTGTTGCGCGGGAAGGTTAATGTTCATTCGCTTGAAAGATTGCATCGAGCAGTAGTGATGATCCAACGTACACAAATTAGATGACCCAAACTGCAGTGTGTATAATTTAATTCGTTAGAAAACGCGCATCTCAGTTCAAAAGCAAAAACTATATAGACAGCATGAAAAGAAAGATTTACGCTACAGTAATTATAGCGTTATTTTACCGCAAAATCCTTATTTACATATCTTTACGCTATTCTTTAGAATACCGTGAAAATCGTATTAACGATATCTTAACGGTACTTCGCAATGATCCGTCGAGATATAATTTTCGGAATGTTTACGTGCATCTCAAATATCGTAAATTAAGCATTAACGTAATCGTACAGGCTCGTAAAACTTTTATTTACTATGTTTTAATGATCTTTAAGTAATGAATGTGTTTGCGTAAACAAAGCTTCTTGGACGCAATATACTTATTTACGTATATAGGTATTGGCGACAGAATACACCTGAACGTAAATTTTACGCCAAATTACGGCCTTCCCGTATATTTTCATTATCCTATGCGGAATTAGTTATTCTAAGCTGACCGCTAAATTTACCCAAAATAGCAAGTATTCCGTTTGTTTGCCCATGGTTGTTTATCAAACAATATATATGATATCTGTAAGAATATTTCTCAAATGCATGTTTTCTGATCTCCAATCAAATCATTGTTGCGCAAACATCACCTGGTTTAAATTTTCTGTCGCTGGAACTGAATTAATATATGTTACAATACTTTAACGACACAAATGTAACAGTAAAAACATTTATCAAAACATATTTGCAATTTTTTTTTTAATATTTAAAAAACCTGAACCTCTAAAAATTATTAAAGTCTTTATTTAGAATTATTAGATATCATCATAAATATCTTGTTACCTTACAGCAATTAAAAAGTATTTTTCATTGTTTAACATTTTCGAGAAATGACAAATTAAAATAATTGATGGAGACAGATTTTTGATTCTCATTAAATGAAATATTTTGTATGATGTAAAATTGCACATAAAGCACGTTGGTTGGCACAGAGTCTAACTTTTATTTCAAAAGTGAAAAATTGAAACTGGAACTGTAACCTGAAAATATCTAAGGAATAAACACTATCATTATAAAGAACTCAAGCCATGCTTTATTTTAAAAATGCTTGATAAAAGAGAAATTGTTCAAACAGAACCTTTCTTGTTGATTAACTCTAAATTTTTTAGCTGAATTTACATCATTTAATCGTATCATTTACACATAACTTTACGGATATTGGTAATTACTTATCTATATGATATAGAATATGGTAGAAACCAGATAAACTAGTTAACCGCGTCGGTGTTTGGAATTAGAACAGTAGGAGAATTGATTTAACTTAATACACCGTATGATATGTGATGTTTTGAAACTGACGTTTCGGACGTCAGTCCTTCGTCGGAGTAAATATAAAGTGATGGAAGTGGAGATGTGCATGTGTATGGAACAAGGAAGGAATAGACTAATTAAAGGCGAAGCACTCGTTCATGCCAAGAGGGTTGTGCGTACCTAAGGTGTGAATAAGCCTCATTTCTTTAGTTTTGCGACAATGGTTACCGCCGGTAATTAATGATAAGCCAAAAACAATTAGTCCGAATATTATAGAGATGATCCCTTATGCGGTCACCTTAACGGCGTCCAGTTTCACCGATGTATAACTGATTACAGTTAGAGCATTGAATGCAATAAATAACGTTAGATGTGATACAATCATAATGGTCAGTGATGGTAAAAGTAGATTTGGGACCTGTTACAGAAGTGTTGCAATGTTTACGAGAACAACGAAAGGTGCCAGGTTCTTTATCAGAGGGAAGAGTTCCTTTAACTAGGAAAGCACGAAGGTTACACATCTCCACCTCCATCACTTTCCACAGTACTTTTCTGCTAAATCCATCTATACCTCCATGGATGGGGAAAACCATAAGGCTTCAGCTTATCATACCCTGTAGAGACAAAAAGTATACGTAGGATGTAAGGTCCAACTATTTGAAAATTCTCGGAATGATATAGTTTGTTCACTTGAAGGGCAGAAATGAGCTGGGTTCATAATCATTTACTGAGAAACTAGAAAAAACTAAAATATAATCTCAGTAAGTTTTGCTTCTGTCAGGAATAAGCATAGTGTTAATTATACCATCTATGTGCCAACATTGATTTGGTCCATGGGATCTGTACTCTCTTCGTCTGAGCTTCTTTTTCCTTAGCTTGCTTGCATCTGGGTCTAGATCATGAAGAATTTTTGCAACAAGGGTTCTTGGAACATGTAAAAATGATGCTTAATTCTTAATGTGTGCCACATCTTTCTGTATCCATACCGGGAGCCACAGCCTTGGGCTTCATTTCTTATGATAGCTCTGAGATTGTGCTCATCAACAGAATTACCTTTTCGCTTAACTTTCATTAAGCCAAGTTTGCGTTTAAGAGTTCCCACACATATATCAATATTGTGTTTCGTGCGTAGTAAATGGGTAATAACTGTATCCTAGATGGAAATAATATCCTATCAAATCACTCTCTGGAGAAAAAAAAAAGATTAAATATTAACGAATTGATCTTAAGGAATTGTCAGTAGAGGGACTAGATGATTGGAGGAGAATGGAAAAACAGGCCATAAAGTTTTTAGTTGATAGAGGGGGGTCTATTAACTATGCTTATAAAAGAGAGGGTTATGACAAAAAAAAAAGAAAAAAAACCATTAAAAAGGGGAAAGTTTGCTATTTTAGGCAAATTCTAGTGTAGGGTCACGAAATTTCAAAGTCATATTTTCAACGCTCAGCGAAGTCCTCTCAGAATTGTATACAATTAAGTCAGCATTTAAATTTACCTGAAGAGAGCCTTGCTCCACAGTGTAAGCAAAAATTTGCATCCTGGTTTGCTGATAGTTTTTGTCCGCAATGCTGACGAAAAACCTTTAGATTTGAGTTGGGTTTGGAATCCATACTGTTCTCCTTCATCCATGGAACCAACTTCGTGTTTTGCCGCGAAAACTACACGAAAGTGGGCATGCGTAGCAGCATCGCAGGCTATATGTAAGTCTTATCATATTGTACGGGATACCTGTGGAAATATACTGAAACTTTCTTCTACGGAGAAGATTTACTTCTACGGAGAAGGTTTTCCCTTTTACGGGGAAAGTTACTTCTACGGAGAAGGTTTTCTTCTGCGGAGAAGGTTTTCACTTTTACGGAGAAAGTCTTCGCTTCTTCAGAGAAGGTTTACTTCTACGGAGGTGTTTGTTATGCGTCGAACGCGTGCTTTTCAACGGAGAAAGGATACGTTTTAGAAAAAATATCTTGTTCAAAGAGAGAATTGTTTCCGCGGAAAGAACTTGTAATTTTGCATAGAAATGGTAGATATTAGCAGAGAACAACTCGATTTCCAGAAAAGAAAGTATTTTATTTGTACAGAACACATTTCATTTTAGAGGGAAGTGGTGTCCCTTGTGGGCCACCGTAAGAGATAGATAGAAAGACACCTTTATTTAACCTTACATTGTAACGGCGTATACGTTTACACGCGAGTTCCCGGACTCGCACAGCAAATAACCACGGTTTTGTCACTATGATGGTTTATTCAATGAGAGGTCGACTGAAATACAATTATGAATAGCACAATGAATATTACAGTCCACTGGTTACACTTGATTATTATAAGGATGATGGTATTATAAGGTAGTACGACAACTGAGTTACACTAACAACATAGTAATGTCTCTAATCAGAGGCTATTAGAAATAGTCTTATTAACTACTAAAGGCTATAGAATAATGATAAGGAATCACATGGTGCTTGCTAAGTGTGTATACAATCAATGGGTATAAATGGTTGAACAATACATAGACATAGAAAGGGGTATTACGTACCAATATTCGCGGCTAAATCGGCTGTTACATGTTCGTATCAAGACTTGTGTAAACTAAACTAATGAGGCACATGAGCGAAATGAAATATGATACGTGTATACGGTAACGTGGCTCCCCTAAATTGTGACGTCAATTTACCAATTAAAATTGATTGTTACTAACAAGAATTGAAGGAAATTGAATCATTTCTTTCAAATCTGTTGAGAATCAAATTATAAATTTTTGCTGCTTGTTGTGCTGCTCTGCACAATCTTTTTTCAAGGCTCTGCGCCAGTAAAGTTTCGGCAAGTTCTCGAAAGGATTTCTGCAAATAAAATGTTTACTTCACCACATATAGATGTTTGCGTCTAATTCGGCATTTACCTTTTCCTTGAGGCTCAAAATAAACGTGTGACATTAACAAAACAACGAGAAATCACCAGATAGGTACTGGAAAGTCCCTTACCATGCCACCATCTTTTTTGGGATTATGTATCTAATGCTAGTGTCATCAAAATCTAAATAAACGTTTAATAAATTCATATCAGTATTATTTGTTGATACTAACTGTTGTGCTGTTGCTTATGTATAATATATTTAAGAGGCAGTCTCTGTAAAAGCGGTCCGGTGCAATTCGGGTAGGGAAACAGATTCCCTTTAAACTTTGCCAACAAAACTCTCTTACTTCAAAAGTAATTGGAATGCATTTAATTTTTAGAAATATTTCAAAATGATTTTTTTACACGGTTTTCTTTCCAGAGCCGAACTTCGCTCGATTTTGAATAAATTAAACGGGAAAAATAGCCGATATTCGACGGGTTGCGGCATCAAATACAAAAAGTATTTTCACAAACAATTATTTTTCCAATGTAAAGCAGTTCTTAGATAACAATTTGAAAGTACTTTGAAATAATTTGCTTTTTTTGAAAAAAAGATAAAAATCATGACGCGAGGGCTACTTTTAGAATACGTGACTGAGGGCAAATAGAAGTGATTTTCGTGGGTCGATTTTTTAAAAGTCTGGCGTATTTAATGCAATCTATCGATTGGATCCTACTAAAGAAAGACTCAACAGCAAGGAAATGTAAAAATATCTTGCGGTTTTTATTTCTCTGCGACACAGTGAGCCAGTAAATTCAGTAAAACTTTGAGCATGTCATGGGGATTGCGTGACGTAAAGCGAAGCGTATGGCCCCTTTCGAGTCGAACGTAAATTGGTATTTCTCACCTGTTAAAGGTTTTATTATCATTAAAACATGCAGCACGAGTGGCCTACATTGACAGCAGTAAAACCTTTAAAGCTTTTGACGATTACAGTGGTTGACATTTCGAATTTATTTATAAGGCCCCGTCCACAAGTATCCCGCGGATATTTTTGAACAAAATTTGTTCTTTACGGATTGGCTTTCCGTTCGGTGAATACGCCACTTGAAAAGGCAACGTTTCGACGTGTGGATGGGCCAAAAAAATTCAAACACTCAACGTGCAGATGATTACTTAAAAAAAAACGTACGGATTAAAAAATTTCCGTTTGTGCCGGTGGATGGGCAATCTCTTTCAGCCACACGTACAGCTAATTATATATAGTATTGCTCTTTTGACTGCCTAGTAAATTAACTGCATGAAAAACTCTTTGTTAATTAAATGGATTCGGGCCCAGTTCCTTGCTCGTTTTGGAAATGTCTAATGACAACTGCAGCTTGAGACCATATCAGTCACTGTACTGATGAGAACACCTTTAGTGTCTCTATACTTATGAGGAATCTCGAAGTAGGTACAGATCTCCCTAAGCATTTTCACGGTGAAGGAAGTAAGCTTTTGCTCATCTGTCATCTTGCATAAGTCGAACACATCATACATCACAGGGTGGGAGATGTCAATATCAGCGAGTACAGCTTTACTAGTCGCTCTTATCTGTTCTTCATCTTCAAGATAAGAATATTCCTCGTCGCTATCATCGTCTTGTTCGCTTTCAACATCATCCTCTGTTTCTTGATTATTTGGTAAAATTCCCTTCTTCGCCTTTGCTGCCATTCTTGAAAATAAACCCTGTATCTGCGTTTTACTGAGCCATTCGGTTCTCTTAAACAACCTCAAACCATCTGTAGTACACGCGGTTCGCATGGCTTTAGCAACTTGGGCAGGGTCTTCTTTACGTCCAGTATTTTGTCCGATCTCGAACTTCTTCTGGAGGTAATTTCGAACATTAGGAGAAAAACGTTTCTTGCCACGTTTCTTGTGCAGTGCCCATCCCATACACTCGACGAAAAAATGGATTTGTCATGTAGGCAAACATATAGACAAATATATGGGCAAATATCATATTTGACTAATAGTAGACAATATTTGCCCAATGACTGTATATGATATGTACCTACACATTTATCCCATGGGCACAGATGGCAAAGTCCGTATGGCCCAGTAAAATCCCAAACGGCAAATATATAGCAGATATCATATCATCCATACATTTACCCGGTAGTAAATGTGAATGCTCATTTGATATGTGCACGTATTTGCCCAGCCCGTATATGTGTTTTATGCCTTACGTATACCCTGTGTTTCCCCAGGCCGTATATGTGATTCATGCCTTACATATACCCTGCATTTTCCCAGGCCGTATATGTGATTAATGCCTTACATATACCCTGTATTTTCCCAGGCCGTATATGTGATTCATGCCTTACATATACCCTGTGTTTCCCCAGGCCGTATATGTGATTTATGCCTTACATATACCCTGTATTTTCCCAGGCCGTATATGTGATTTATGCCTTACATATACCCTGTCTTTGCCCAGGCCGTATATGTGATTAATGCCTTACATATACCCTGTCTTTGCCCAGGCCGTATATGTGATTAATGCCTTACATATACCCTGTATTTTCCAAGGTCGTATATGTGATTTATGCCTTACATATAACCTGTGTTTGCCCAGGCCGTATATGTGATTAATGCCTTACGTATACCCTGTCTTTGCCCAGGTCGTATATGTGATTAATGCCTTACATATACCCTGTATTTTTCCAGGCCGTATATGTGATTAATGCCTTACATATACCTTGCGATATGCTCTGACCGTATATGTGATTAATGCCCCCTTAATGCCTTAGATGTACCAGCGCGTCTTAGCCATATTTGCTCAGTTGAATTATGCTCATCATATTTGCTAAATTTAACTATGTTATCAGTCTTCAACTATTGTCACTTATGGCAGGCCAAAAAAAATAGAAACGATATATGTCGTGACAACCACCTCATACTTTAAACATAGCTAACCTATGCTAAGAAGCAGGAAAAAAGACATAAATTATACTGAAACATTTTTATTGTGAATTTTCTTTTCTTGACGACTGATTAACTATGAACAATTTGTTAACTACAACTAATTGAAAATGCTAGTTCTGTAAATTAATTATAGGTGTTTGATTCATCTTGTGACAGACTTTGTGAAAGAAGATCATAATATATGTAGTTTTCAATCGATCTGTGGCTTATGTACGATTCTTTTTAGATATTCTGTAGTAGTACACTTCATCTATAACTGCAAAAATTTAATTAAGGACACCGAACGAGGTTGGGTTTCTACGAGTTTTATGAATTAAATCTTGTGTCACTGTTCCTCCGTTCCTTTGGCCTGATTTCTAGGGTTTTCCTTCTTCTTTCGATTTTTTGAACATTATACTTGTTTACTTGAAGAAATCCAAAGGTCAATAGGCTTAAATAGCCGCTGCTATACCGTTTGAAATTATATCAAGTACCCATATATTAAAACTTGAGACAAAATTTGTTAGAAATTTTGGCATTTGGACGACAATTACTCCTTTAGCATCCATTTGTTTTTGCTTTGTTTTGTTTTGTTTTGTTTTGTTTCGTTTTTGTTTTTTTTTTTGTTTTTTTTTTTTTTCCCATGTTATTTTATTTCAAACTGCTTCCCCTCCCTTCGGCATTTGAATATTTCTAAAAGGATTTCGTTACCCCCTCCCCCCCCCTCCCACCACCACCCTTTGTCCTCACCCCTCCCCCCCGGGTTAACTTTGATAGGTGCATAAGGCCTTTCGCACTTCGTAATATAAAATACATAAATACCTTCTAACTCGATGGCAGAGACATCCTTATGAACATTCAGAACTCTATCCCTTATTGCGTTATTAATCTGTTCGTTGACGTCATCTCTTAAACTAATTAGGAAATGCCATATTTGAGTGGTAAGTGGAGAAACTATGGATGATTCAGACAAGATCATTTTTATTAAATTTTCATACTTACGCTTTAGTAAAATCCCATATAAGAGGGTTTTCTTCCCTGTCCCGTAATTTCTTTGCTACCAAGCGTACTTCAGACTTTAATAACATAATATAATTCATTAAAATCATAAGATGTACCTTAAGTTATTCTTAGACATAGTAATAATGTTTTCATTATTTTTATGGCTGTGATTGTATAATATTGGGAAAAAAATCGAAATCAAATCAATTCCTTTACAAAAGAGGAAATTATCATTATCATTCAGTGTCTTGTTATTGGAAATCAATAGTAAAGTTTGGTAGCATTAACCACTACCATGGCGGGTTTCCCGCCAATTTTAGCATCGCATAAATTATACCGCTGCATAATTATACCAACTACTCTTCGCGCCAAGAATTCCCAGTAAAATTATCAATAAAAATAGCCTGCTTTTTTAAATATTGCCACTTTACTTACTGCAACAGCCTTTGAGACAGTAATCTTGGTCTTGCTGTTGTCCTTGTTCTGCTGGCTTTCTTTTAAGGCCGCTAGTATTTGGCGGTTTTGTTCTTGCAGTTCTTTAAACTGTTTTACAATCGTTTCGAAATTTGAAGAAATTTCTTCTTTTTCGCTGTCGGAGTCAACGTTCTCATTCTCTCTTGTTGCTTGCAATAGGCGATTTCTGTGTTCTCTTAGCACATCCTCGTTACCACCAGGGACAGAGGGAATAAGTATATTAAGCCTTTGAGAATTGGCGCCATTTTCAGTATGTCTACTCGTACTGCTTGTACTGGTAGTTGCAGTAACAGAATGGATTGGCATTGGGCGTCCTGGTTTTGATCACGACGAATAAACGCAATTTATAAGCAAAGATATAGAATGTGCGGGAAACTAGATGACCGACAGAGTTTGTTACCTGTTTGTGACCAAAAGGCGAATGAACGAATAAGTACATCCACTGAACAAATCTACCCCCTATCTATCACGGCGTATCACGTGACTTGTGATGACATATACGTTCATATAATGAAGTCTAATAATAAAAAAAGGAATAACTGTCTTATAAAAATGCTGAAGTTGTATCCAGGATTCATGTTAAGTAATATATCTATTATCTTAAAGCTATTTGCTCCATTTTATAAAGTTATGAAATTTTTTCTATCGCGTATCACGTGACTTGTGATGACATATACGTTCATATAATGAAGTCTAATAATAAAAAAAGGAATAACTGTCTTATAAAAATCCCACTGGTCTTTCCTTTAACGCATTATGCATGTCCTCAGCACAGATAATGTCATGGCCCTCGTTGCAAAATCGTCTGATAGCAGCTTTCATCGGACACAGGATTCGATCACAAATATTTTTTCCAAATTGCGGCTCTGAGTGGTCGTACCTAACAATCTGAATGCTATGTCGTTTTCCTAATTGTTGAAGAGATGCAATCAGTTGACTGTTATGATAGCAGCCCGCTTCATCAGATCTGAGATAAGCTTTGGTGATGCCTGCGTTATTGGTCTTTATGATTGAAAGTAAGTTTTCTAAGACAGACAGAACAGCATACCAATCCTGCTTACATTTGTCAAATAAGTGGGCATAAGAAGTTACCTGTAGCTTCTGGCCTTCTTTGAAGATGACACTGCTGATATGCCAATTCATTCCCCTTTTCCCATACGATTCTGCTTGCTTCTCTCTGAACTTCATCGCAGTAAATTTCATCGCCCAATCAACAATAAGAACCTCCTCCTCTCCAAGAGACTTCAAGACGCCATGCTTGCTACTTTCTTGATTTTGAGCACGAATAACATGCGCTTTCCAGTCAAAAATCTTTTTCGAGGCGGCGTTTGCATCGAACTGCAGGTCTTCCTTCTTTCCTTTGCCGAGTGCTGACGAATGGTTTCGAATTTCCGACTAAACATGGTAAAAATAAGGCCGAAACGTAAACTCAAGAAAATGATCTAGCTTTGCTTTGTCTATTCGAACCCTGTGTTGTAATTTTTTTAACGCGGGGGTTCCAGGTCCTTGAGCTGCCGAATGCTGTCTGGCCTTTTTTATCTGTCTGTCACTTAGCCGTTCAAATGGCTCATGAATGGCCTTCAGTTCCCTAGCAGAATATCTGCTGACGTAAATACTGAGTATTTGCGTCTTGAATGGTTTAGATGGCGCATTCTTATAAGCTGCTACGAGAGCCTGCAAGCCCACGTCGTTATCATTGCAGCATCGATTTTCCTGAAAAGCTTTAAGAAGGTGATTACTATCATTCGGTGCTATAGCAAGGCATATCAATCTGCAGGCATCTTCGGTTGTTTGTAAATACATTTCTTTTTCTGAATTGGTACATCTATCCCGAGAGACAACTTGAGAGCTCAAGAGCTGCATTCTCGGTTTATTGATAGCATCGGCAAGTTGTGCCATTGAGCTGTTGAATACCTCTAATGCGTGTTCACTGTTATCTTCACAGTTCAGTTGTAATTGTGGCCCTGGTGTCCATGGGTCATCTGTGCAGCTTTACGCTTTCTTAACTTGTGGAGTAAGAAATGGGGAGTCAGCACACAATGCCTCCAAGGAAGCTGCGGCCGTTACTTTGGACGACCTTAGAATTATTAAAAAGATAGCCGTCTCAGTCTTGTATATGTTGATCAGGACAGGGTTGTTATGTATAAAATGAAAAGCAAATGCGAATGTTTTATCATGGTTCCAAACACCGATAAGCTGATGATAGCACGAGGCCGTAGGTTTTTCATTTATTTATTCATTATTCACCTGCTTTCAAACAGAGTTCTTGTTTACTTCCGATCAAAATAAGAAATTGTAATTTTTGGCAAGTCTTTTAACGTATGCGCTCTTATACCGTAAGTCCAATAAATCCTGGTCTCAAAAATGGATTTTGCCAGAGCCCTCGTTCTTCGCCGCAGGCCAGAAGAAACGCAGGCTCTGGGTACGAGATAAGTTCGTACACAGAGCCTTTATTTCTTACTGCGAATGCTCGACGAAAAAAATAGCATGCACACAATCGTAGTTGCAACAAATAAGGTATTTTTGGACGTCAATCAAAGCGTTTGCATGACAATTCCTAGGCACGTGCCATTGCATGTGTTTTCCCACAATGTTATGGAAATACTGTGATTGACGTATACCAAAACCGGCCGTATTTCGCGCGTCTCTTTTTGAAGCAATATAGAAATGGTTTCACTATTATCAAGAAAACTGAATGTCAGAGCATAGGATGAGAGGTGCCCACATCTCACATTAAGAAGAATCCCCTTCTGAGGCCTTCCAAGAAAAATCGTTTTTCAAAACCTGCGCGTACTCATAAATCAGTTAAAGCTAACACACCTTATCCTCTCAGCTGAAGGTTCACTATCAGTTTCAGGTTTAGGCAGTGCTTCTTCGGCAGTCCAAGTTAATTTGTCAAATGTTGCCTTGTGGTATCTGCGACAAGTGCTGCAAATAACTATTGATAGCAATAATAGATTTCGCCTTATTACATCGTCATCAAAATTGCCATCTGATCAACATAACGATAGAAAAAAGTTGCGAGTGAACAGTGAGTATTAGTTGAAAAACATAAATATTCGTAGTAACATCAAGTTATTGTAATTAATGAAAGCAGTTTCAGTATATATATACATCAAATATATTGCGTCATACCTGAACCTACTGGAACAATAACACCATAAGCCTGATGTATAACTTTAGACATTGCCAAGTTGCACACATCTCTGCCTTGTACTGCAGCTTTGCTTCCCTTGTGTTTTGGATATTGACAAGTCTTCCTTGCTTGCCAATATTTTCCAAGGCTATATCGGTGTTTTGGGCAAATCAACAATTCCTGCACTTTTGATGTCCCTTTCAAAGCGAAAAAACCTACTCCTGCAAGGATAAGTTCGTATTCTATTAGCTTCTCGTGTGATAAGTGAATAGAGAACAAATGATTTTCAATGGGGTCTGTGCACCCAGAAAGTCTTACAAGTTCTGTCAAACCACGTGAATCACCACAGTTTTCCAAATAAGATAAGAAACACGACATTTTCCCTTTTGACCTTAAAAGTTTGTTCGGCTGAGGTTCTTTACGTCTTTCATGCTGGCGAAAAAATTACCAAGTGTGAAATGTACTAGACAGTTATTTGGCGGTAAAATAATGATAAAAGAAAACCATTTCAGTGTCTCGAACCACTATTTTTCTAGTGATTTTCATCTGGTATAGCATATTTCACTTAAAAGATAATGTTCAGAAAACATAGAAAAAGAGAGTTCAAATTTAATCATTTTAAGTCAGTTACAGCTACATGAGTTATGGGCAAAAACAATGTGTTTGAATATCACTAGCTTGCCTAAAGTTTTTTTCTTATCTGGGCACACTAATTAGTTCAGTCTGGACTTTCGACATTAGACAGATAAAATGTAGGTCCCAGATTTTTAGTCGGCGTACCAAAGTATATACCTGTGTTACGGAGTAAAGAGGGCTATACATAATAAAAATTCTAGTAAGTTTGCTTTTCCTAATTTTTCGGGTAGTTTCCGAAACATATCTATTTATATTGTATGACCAACAATATAATTATTGAATGCTGAACACATTCCATACACTTGCTTATTTACTCAGGTTATTGCAGAGAAAAGCGCTCAATAATGATGGTACATGAAGTCCTTATTGAAATTATACACCATAGAAAATATTACGCTCTTTATTTCTCGAAAAAACCATTTATATTGAGTTTTTTTTGGTTTGGAACTAGTCAGCGACTTCGCTTTTATATCACGCAATCCCCATGACATGCTCAAAGTTTTACTGAATTTACTGGCTCACTGTGTCGCAGAGAAATAAAAACCGCAAGATATTTTTACATTTCTTTGCTGTTGAGTCTTTCTTTAGTAGGATCCAATCGATCGATTGCATTAAATACGCCAGACTTTTAAAAAATCGACCCACGAAAATCACTTCTATTTGCCCTCAGTCATGTATTCTAAAAGTAGCCCTCGCGTCATGATTTTTATCTTTTTTTCAAAAAAAGCAAATTATTTCAAAGTACTTTCAAATTGTTATCTAAGAACTGCTTTACATTGGAAAAATAATTGTTTGTGAAAATACTTTTTGTATTTGATGCCGCAACCCGTCGAATATCGGCTATTTTTCCCGTTTAATTTATTCAAAATCGAGCGAAGTTCGGCTCAGGAAAGAAAACCGTGTAAAAAATTCATTTCGAAATATTTCTAAAAATTAAATGCATTCCAATTACTTTTGAAGTAAGAGAGTTTTGTTGGCAAAGTTTAAAGGGAATCTGTTTCCCTACCCGAATTGCACCGGACCGCTTTTACAGAGACTGCCTCTTAATACTTATTATCATAATCATGTAACGGGAAATCGAGTTTTCAATAATGGTTTAAGAAATCGTTATCATTGCCGGATTTCAAGCCGAGAGAGACTGGGCTCTAGTGTTAAACTTTCCGGACGGAAGTGATTTTCCCTCGCGTATATTCAATATGGCGCAGCAGGTGGAAAAGTTAGTTGAAGATAAGAAACCTATTTCTTTAAAGAATCTGAGAGAGAGAATAGCAAAGAAAGACCCCAAAGGTTGGAATAATGATACTTTAAAGAAATGCTTGAGTGAATTACGGTTAAGTGTAGCGGGAACAAAGGAAGAGCTATCAAAAAGGGTATGCAGATTGAAGAAAAACCCGGAATTGTTAGATAAACTTATCGAGAAGCAAACAAACATATTCGAGTTCAAGACAAGGCTATCCAAGAGTGATATACCTCCACCAGAAGCACAGTGGCTCTCTGATACTGCTTTTTACCCTAAGGTATGTGTATTTCGCTTTTCTTTCGTTGGCATTTGAAGTTTCCGGAAACCCAGTCGTTTGCATCGTACAGTTGTTACATCAGTCTATATCTTTATACCACATAGGTCTCAGAAGATGATGTTCAGTGCTACCAAAAGCTTAAACGTCAGGGCAGTGAAGGACAGTATCGAAAAGCGCTTAGGATGTTCAACAGCAGAAGAGTGAAAACAATAAAAGTTTTAAAAGATGGAAGTAAAGTTTTTGTTAAGGCAAACATTCATAAAAGTTTCAGCAATGGCATAACCAGGCCAGCTGTCATTCTCTTTAGAAATGGCAAACCATCCCAGGGACATTGTGAATGTGCAGTTGGTTTATCTGGAATATGTTGTCATGTTATTTGCATTTTATTATACCTTGAACACTTTTCAAAGACTGGTACAAAGTTTCTTTCCCTCACTTGTACTCAGAAATTGCAGAAGTGGCACAGGAGAGGCAGAACTACCTCAATCCAAACTCGGTTATTTCACCTTCCAATATCTCACTTTAGAAACTTAAGATCTTCAAGAAAAAAGGCAGGTAACTTACGCACCAAAAGGAAAGTAAACAAGGGTCAAGTAATTAATGAAACTTCAATGGATTTCAGTGATTGGATGAAAAGAGATATCAATGACATGGTATCTAAAATTGAAACAGGTATCAAGGGAACCCAAATAAACATAGAGAATCATGTTTTACACTACACTGAAAAAACATGGGTTAAATTCTGGTTTATTTGGCCAACTTAATTACAACTACCATTTCAGGGTGAAGCAGGCTCTAGAAGATCATGATTATGTACCTGGCTTGTTTGATCCAGCACCCCTAAAGTCCAAATTTACCCAGCATAAGGATATCTGGCATGTGCCACTGCAAACAAATGCTGATGTTGACACTGGAACAACTACTGGTAATTTCAGTGATATACATGATACCATTGACACTGAGCAAAAACCCATTTATGAGCACCCAGAAATAAAACAAAAGGTGGAAATGCTGCAGACAATAATAGCGAATAGTAAAAATAAAAATGATGCAGATTGCAAAAAAGAATTAAAAGAGCCAGATGTTTTATACTTATCTATTCCTAAATGGCCAAGATTAAAACCATTTGGATACAATTACCATGCTGTTGAACAAAATTCTAAGGAATGGCTGGACTTAAGAATTGGAAAGGTTACTTGTAGCTCAATTGGTAATCTAATTGGTCTTTCAGGAGAAAAAGAGCACCTCCACATACTAACATGTATTACCAACAACATTGATCCATGCAAAGTGAAACCAAAAAAATTCCAGAGTTTTGCTAGGGGACATAAATTTGAAAATGAGGCCAGAGAGGCTTTTGAAACATCCACTGGTGTGCCTGTTAGTACCTGTGGCTACTTTAGTCATCCCGATGATAACAAATATGGTGGAAGCCCTGATGGCATCGGACCAGCATATTTGCTAGAGATCAAAACAAGAGTTGCAGGAAGCAAGAGTCCACTAACAGCAATCACTGCAGATCATTTATTGCAAACCAATTTCCAAATGGCTATTACAGGGGCAGCTGTAACATTTCTACAATCATATCTACCTGAAGAAAAGTATTCTAATGTATTTCTAATTGAAAGAAATAATCTTCTTCTAGATGTAGTGAAAATGGTGATTGATCACATGATAGCTAACACTACAATTACATATTGGGCTCACGAGGAGAATAATCTTTTGAAGAAAGTAGGTGAACAAAACCTTAACAAAGTTCCCACATTTGCATCCCTAAAACCACTGAGGGCTTGGATCAGGAAAGAAGCAGCAAAAGTTAAAAGAGTACATTTTACATAACCCAAATCCATTATTGGTATATATACTGTATATCATACAGGGTTTGCTAGTTTCTCATGTCAAAGTAATACACAAATTCATGTTGTAGTTTAACAAAAGGAAGAAACATGAAATATATTCACTTTTTTTTTGTAAGTTTAAATTCATATCCTGAAGTTAATCTTATTAATAACTTTGAAAATTATTATTAATAATGATCATTCATAATAACTTAAACACAAACAAAGAACAGAAACTTGATATAGTATCAGACCAAAATGCAATGGCAAAAATAAACCATATTTACATTTGTTTAAGTACTCAAAATATTAGTTTACTCTGATTCCTGCTCACAAGGCAATACAATAATTATTATTTAATCTATAGAGCTGGTCACCTCTAATGACCTACTGTAATGAATATAATTAATAGATTATATTTCTTTGCATTCATTGATATTAAAATCATTCATATTATTCATATTGTATTTATTTATTCACTTTTCATCTTTTGGACCAACTGGTGCTTTCGTAACATTAACAACATGTGCCAGTGCAATCCAGCAAGTGCCTAGGAGGTCCACTCTCCCTGCAGGCCAGCACGTGTTCAATATGGACCAATCACGGATACGACCAATTGCATTTTCATTGTATATCCTGAGGGTGGCAATGTCAAAGTTTAAGTTTACCTCATTTTCATCATATTGTTCATTGAACTTCATTGGTGGCCTGTTATGGTGAAGGCCCTTATCATGGCACAGATCAGTGATTGCAAAACCTTTGTCTGTCATGACAATTTTTCCTTTTGGACATAAATCTAGTACTTCAATTTGCTCTGTGATATGTTCATCAGAGATTGTTCCAGGATATGCATCAGAGCACTTGCAGAGTGAACCATGGGGATATATCCAAACAGAGACTTTTCCCGTTGTGTGATTCTTGTAATGAGAAAATGTTATATTATTGATTTCATAGTTTTCAAATTGACTTACCCATGTCTCAGTATTGTCACCAAGAATGCCACATTCTGAATACCCAGCATCAACAAATTTCTTCGGTAGAAAAGCTTCAATAAAACCAGGCAATGGCTTTAGATTTATGCTTTCAAAAACGCAACGTATTAAAACCATCCATGCAACGAACACTCTTGACATTGTAGATGCACTTGCTCCAACTAGCTTTGCCATAACTCCAAGGTTAACACTGTGTCTTGCTATCGTCAAAGCTACAATAAGTTCAGTTTTCTCATCAAGAAGCTTGTTATTAAAATCTTTATTCTTGTCTTTATGGATACAATCAGGGTAAATCAATAAGTGAGTGAATGGTTCAAGACAAGCGAAAACACAATCAAATTCATTTGTAGTTAAGCCACATAGGTAGAAAAAATCCTTAGCATTCTGAATTAAACATTTGTAAGAAAATGTTTTCTTGCTGAGTTCAAACTTCATTTCTTTAAGTTTCTTTTCAAAGATACTTGTCTGTGATTGAAGTTTCTCTTGTAACGCATCGATTTCCTTTTCCAGTCTCTTCAGTTCAGACAATTGTGTGCCCAATTGTGAAATCAAATGTTGATTTTCTAATCTAAGCTGATTTTTAAGCTGATCACGCTCTGCCTTTACTTTTACGACTTCTTTCTCCAAATTCCTATATGATTTTCTTCTCTTCTTCTTTATAGGTTGTATGGTTGATCGATCTGTAGGCGCTTTTCGTTTCAAACTAATCCGGCTGTCTTGCTTTCTCGTTCTTTCGGCACATACCAATTTTTTCTTTATTTCGGTGTTTTCTGGTCGCTTTTCACTGGCCTTTTTGAATTTTTTCACTTGTTCCTCACTGCAGGTGATGTCTGGGACATGATCTTTCGACAATCGTTTACCTCCTTTCCAATGTGCTGAACAGATTACTTGTTTGTTCCAGTTTACATTGTCATTCTTCAGGACTTTCGCATATTTACGTCTTAGCTCGAAATCTGTAGGTAAATTACAGTAATGCAGTCCTTTGGTTCGCCAGCTATTGTGGCACAAAGCACTAGCACAATTCCAATGCCAAACCATGAAGTTGATGAGCTAAAACTTCAACAAAAATAGAACTAAAAAAAGATCAGAAGAAGAGTATGAAAACTTCACTGTCCGCCATTTTGTTTCTTGCGTCCGAATTTTTCTGAGCTAGATCCCAGACTCTCTTGGCTTGAAATCCGGCAATGATTATTATATGAGAATACTAACTTTGTTTTCTTGTACCGGTGACGACACTCGCTGTGATGGTTGAAGGAAGTCTGTTACAGAACATAATTCAAAATTAGACAGAAACGGTATAGCTTATTGACTTTATTATCCGTGGTTTATTATCCCGCGACCCCATGGGACGCGATGTTGTTTGCAACGCCCTCCGTGTTCGGTGCCTCTGCACGGTCTGCATAGAAATCCGTGCACAAACTGCACAGAGGCCTTGTTCCAATCTGGAGCGCTGAGGATGGCCACGTTACCGAAACTGGGGGAGGAAAAGTGTGTCCATCAACAGCGGAAGTGAGAAAAAACGAACGAACGATAACAAACGAAATAACTCACTAACTCACTGACTAACTCCCTAACTCACTAACTAACAGAAAAAACTACCAAGTAATATACAAAAAATCCTCACCAATCGAGCAGTACCCAACCAAGATTGGCGTCCAACTCCTCGACGCCACACATTAATGTTCAAAGAGCACGCCGGGGCCAAACCACCCCTCCCAGGGAGCTTTTACGCGTGGTCATTTTTTTCAAGATGGCGGCCCTTCTCGTTTCGCAAAGATTCATGGATGATAATGGTTGTCCTGTGTGGTGAAAAACCGAGGTTTTTAAAAAATAATTTAGAAGACTAGGTACAAGTTTGTAGACTTTGGCGGGCTGATATGTATTCTATGGAAGACAAGCTTTTGAATGATATATTTTGAGCCATGGTTAGCCACGTTGTTTTTGCAAGAAAAAGATGATAGGAGCTCCTTCTCTTGAGCAATCTTTTCCAAAAGACAGCCCAAGGTAATCACTTTTTTGTGTTAAAATTGCTTTTTATACCGATACTTAAACCAAAACCGAAAATCATACGATTTTAGTTTGGTTGTCCATCTTCTTTTTTATGTGCTTTTTGTTGAGCTACGTGATTTTTTAAAAACAAATTGTCATGGCTTTCATAGGGTACCTACGAGTACAAAGAAGCAAAGGTTTCCACTTGGGGCTTATAATCAACTAAAAAAAGAGAGACTGCAAGCAGAACTTGAGAAAAAACTCGAAACTGACATCAAAATCAACCAGGTGAAGGCTGGTATAATCGAGAAAGAAGCCGAACTGCAAAGACGAAATGAAGAGCTTCATAATATCGAAGAAAAATTAAGAAGAAAGAAAAGAAAAGTGAGTTTCAGTTTATAAGCTTAAAACTTATTTTATGAATTATTACTTGTCTCAATAAACAAGTTCATGACTTAAATATATCTTTAACAGATTGCTGACTTAAAAACTGATTTGGAGGATAATTCAGCTGAAATGAAAAAGATCAAGTAAGCTTGAACAAATATTTGTCTATATTTCAACACTCTATTTCCATGCACCAGCTAATTAGGATATCTAGCTGAATGATATCTTAGAGTATAGTGACAACCACAATTGTACTGGAGTTTTAATTCCTCCATGCCCTAATTTACAGGGATTGGCCTAATTAATGCATGCAAATATTCCCTAATGACCAAACAAAATTACCTTTTAAACTGGTTTATTACCTTATGTGAGGGTTATCACACACAGCATAGCCCGCAATGAAATTATCCTTTTGTTTTTGAATCATTCATGCAAGAATATGGGGTTAATACAATGTATCAAGGCTCATTTTCATCTCATCTGCTTGAAGCCATAATATTAAACTATTACATATTAACATTCAGTTAGAGTGATTACCATATAAATACTAGCAGCTAGGTAAAGTGCTACAATAGTTTTTGAGTTACTATGTGCATACTGTGTAACATACAGTGTACGAGAAGGAATTCCTTCGTCTCAGTGAAAGAATAGGCAAACTTAAAATATTGTAGGTTAAGCCCTCAAGCCATGGTGTTTTCTTTTTGTTATTTATTGACTAAGCAAAATCATTTCTGCTACTGATACTGTTTTACCTATGGTTTTAGAGAGAGAATTTAGTTTGGATTTGTAAATATAAGAATTTAACATTGGCAGTGATTGACTTATATTTTGATCTTGTTGATTTCTAGGAGGCCAAGATTAAGCAGTGTTCTAGATAAAACATCAAGTGACAAATTGAACCTCTCAAGGCATCAGTTTCGAAGAAGAAGAAGAAAAACACTCAATGCTCTGCGTCCAATTCACTGTTCCCCTTTCTCAGTAAAAGATAACAAGCCAATATATGCTGGAATGTGGACAACTCTTGTATCAGATGTCAGCAAAAAAGATTTAACTACTTATGTTGAGAAATCAACGAGGTGCACGGAGGAGGTAATACCAACAATTATAAAGAAAAGAGTTAAATGTTATGAAAAAAGCATGCAAAACAAGGTTAGAAGTATGAGAGTATTGTATCAAGGTGGCCTCATTAGCAAAAGGAAGTATAGCAGTATTAGAAACAGTACAGATACCATAAAGGAAACTGAGAAAAAAAGGAAAAAAAATCAGAAAACTGAATTCATTAAAGGGTGTGAGATCCCCAAAATATTGCCCTATAAAGATCTCATGGCATATATCTCCACTATAAATATTGGTAAACTGCAGTCACTGGACACACTGGCTGAACAATACTCTACTGAATCAAGCCCTGGGGTGTACAGACCATTGAAACCATTTTTGCTAAGACTTGCAGATTTATACATACAGCTAGATGAGAAAATCCCATGCCTACATTGGTTCAATGGAAAGCACGGAGTGATGTACATAGCTATAGGTGCAGATGGCGCCCCCTTTGGGAAAAACGAAACTTCCACTGGTAGAGTATTAATAGCAATAAATAAAATGAAAAACAGATTTAATTAGATATATGTACAGTCAGGTATCTACAGATAGTCAATTGCAAGCAGACAACTCTAAATAATTGAATCTTTGATCCAATTAATATGTTGTCTTGTGTTTTATACTGATTTTCAAAAACTCATTAACTGATTCATAAACATTTATCGACAAAACAAAATAATGACTGTGACAGGTATTTTAAACAACTCTGATAAAGTTTCATTCCTAATTTACATAACATAGATGAAAATATTTTGTATTTATTATGTAAATTAGGAATGAATGTTTATCAGAGTTTAAAATACCTGTCACAGTTCATCATTTCTTTTGTCAATTCTTTATGACTCAATTGATGAGATTTTGAAAATCAGTATAAAACACATGAAAACATTAATTGAATGAAAGATGAAACATATTTAAAGTACACTGTTATGTGATATTGATTTTATTTTCCTTCTTTCCTTTCTCGTAGCATACTTAGTTAGCATTCTAAATTTGCTGAAGAGAGTTCAAAGCTGTCATGAGAATCACCTGTTAATGGGTGCAAAGGTTGCTGAAGACCACCCCTTGATGTTACAATACACAAAGCATTTGAAGGAGGAAATGAAGGACATTGAAGGCAAAGTTTTAGAAACTGATAATGGCCATAAAATTGTCTTTCAGTTTAAATTGATCCCATGCGATATGAAATGGGCTTCAGTTATGTCAGGTGAACTGAATAACTGCGCCTACTATTTCTCACCATTTGCAAATGTCCACCAAGATAACAAAAATATCATTGGTGGTTCAATAGGTGGTTCTAATGCCACATGGAAGGAATGGGATTATCAAGAAAGAATCAAAACAGCTGAAGAGGTTGAAAAGTTCAAAAGAAAGTTAAAGGATCCTGATGGTAAACAAAGAAATCAGGTTACCAAATTCATCTCAAAGAATAAATCCAGACAAGAACATACACCCCCACTGGGACAATATCTTGGCATTATCAAAGCAGAACCACTACATAACACAAACAATGGGTGGCAGCAGTGGTTCAATAATGTACTAACTATTGCTATGGCACACACTAAAGTACCTCCAAGTGCATCACTATCTGGTATCCAAGATAACACACCATTAATGAAACTCATGAAATGTGTCAAAGATACAGCACACTGCACAAGACTTTTCAAGAGTTTTGAGCGATGGTTCAATGAGAAGAGAACAAAGGGGCTTACCTTCTCCTACAGATTCACAGGGCTGGAATCTAAAAGGTTTTCATGTGAATAAAATTTATTTCATTGTTGTTTCAAGTATTAGCACTCCTACGAAGAGCTAAGGCTTGAAACATCAGTGAAATAAGTTCTTGTTTTATATGGTGTTATATATTTCATTTCACTTCTTATTGTATGGCCACATGCCGATGCAGCCCTTACTAGTTCACTCGCTAGTTTCTATTTGTATTTCAGGTTTTCGTGGCACTTCAGTTCAATGGTTCATGAAGTCTTAGCATTTCCTACCTTATCAAAGGGGTCAGTGTTACAAATCCATTGCCTAGCATTCATTGGATTACAGCTCAGAGATGCTGCCTCCATTTATTCAAGAGTTGAACTTGACAGGTATTCATAAGTAAAATAAGTGAATAGACATACATTCTCAAATATGTGATAAATTTACAAAAGAAAATAAGGACTGTAGCTTTGGGATGCATGGGGCCAGCGACGGTGCAGCCCCACCCCCCACAGGAGCAAACAGTACACTTTTTGTTTCATATTTTACTAAAACGACTCTATGATAATTGTGTTTTGGTCCATTTTGAAAATATTCGCACCCCAGAGCCCAGAATGCAAACCCCTTTTTTTGGTTCGGCATTTCGGAGGGTAAACAAAATTGTAGAACTTTTCGGAAACGTTGGTTTCTCTGGGACCCTCATAATATCAATATTGATGGTAATAGATAGTGTTGGTCTTGCAACAAAAGTATTCTAGGTGGTTGCACTTAAACCCTGCAAATGCACTAAAATTACCACTAAACCTTAGAAACATAGTACTAAATCATGTTCAAATAGTGCTATTTGGCACCATTTACTTAGTGCTTTGTATAGTTTAAGAGCTATCACCCCAAAATTATCAACTGAATTTATTGCATTTGCTTTATTCTAGGTCTCAAGTTGATGACTTGAAGACTCTTTGTCAACATTATTTCAACACTTATTCCCAACTGCTAGCTAAAGTCAACCCAACCATTTGGACAATTGGGTATGCAATACCTCAACACACCAATCAGTTATTTGACGAGCTTGGCTATGGTCTAGGCCTGAATTCGATGCAAGGCCGAGAGGCAAAACACATACAGCTCGCCAAGTACACTGAAAACACATGCAATGTCCAAAAACATCTAAGATGGTGGATTGTATTCCGACATGAATTTGTGTGCCAGATATGGCTAAGGGAGATGAATCCCTTCAGTACAACATATGAAGAGAATCGTACAGAATCCTTTATACCTAAGAAGGTCCAAGAGAGTGACAAAGCAATGTGTTACTGTGGCATGCCAAAAGAAGCAGCTGATGAAGGATGCAGAATCTGCACAAGTGATCTTTTGATAGCTATCAAAGGAACTGCTGTTTCTGGAAAAATCAGTCCTCAGATAAAGACATTTGTTGATCTGCCCCCATTAGCAAATGGGAAGAAATAGTAGGCGCAGTTTTTCAGACACCTGAAATGCCTGGACAGCTTCGATAGCTTTCTGATTAGCTATCAGTGTAATAAAGCAGCTTTCAAAGAAACTGCTATTAGTCCTCAGATAAAGAAATTTGTCAATCAGCCCTATAGAGTGCATTTAGTCAAACTGTGAAATAGTTGACGTTACCTAAATTAGATAACTATTTTACTATTTTAGGTGACGTCACTTAAATAGCTAACTAATTAAATAAATTTATGCTGCTAAATTCAAATTTATGTGACGTAAGCTAAAATAGTAAAATAGTTATCTAATTTTAGGTAACATCAACTATTTCACAGTTTGACTAAATGCACTCTAAAATCTCTGGACAGTTTCATAGCTTTTCATATTTAATATAACAACAACAAACAAAAACAAAAACAAAAGAAAATAAACTTACAAAACAAAACAAGAAACAAGAAAAATAACAGCTTTTACAACCAAATATATTTTTTCAGTTAAGATGTTCCAAACAGATTTGTGAAAAGTGGCAGTTCATTGAGAATTATCTAATATTTGAAAACATGTTGGCTAAGGTTTTGTGAATAAAGAAAGTTTTGTATAATATTTACTTTTTCAGTGTTCAATTCTCTCACTGTGTAGAGTATGATAATTCTGAATAAAAACAAGGAATGCTGATAGAATAAAGCAACGTGAAATTCAAACGAAGTATCTGGGTATAAAATGTACAGTACTTTTTAGTGTTGGGGAATGCCATTGCGATTCCAAAAACCATATGAGAATGATATTGACAAAACTTCACTGTTCTTGTTGTACTTTATGTCGAAAGGTTTGTCTCTCGACAATACAACTGAAGCACATTCTCCGTCCTTGAAGTTCTTTCTCAACAGCATACACTTGTCTATAATAACTCCATCTTTGTTCATATAATTAAATAAGTAAACAGCTTTTCGCAAATCATAGATAGAAATGTTCACTTTAGCCTTGGTTTCACTCGTTTCGTGACCAAATCCATTTCGCTTGAATATCTTCAAGATGATATTAAACACCTCAACGGGAACATCTTTCTGGAAAAATGAACGCCATGGGGTAGATAATGAAGGAGTTGACCTCAGTCTTTTAATGATAGCTTGGTGTAGGCTTGAGAGCGTCCGCTTTGCCATTGGCCACAAATCAACTAGCACATGGTATTCTTTCAACGTAGAATTCTTCTGTTTCTCAATAATTCCCTCCGTGAGAGAGTCGAGTTCTTTAAATAGGTTTTGCAAAATAAATTCCTCTTCTTCGGACTCGGAATTAATAGACAATTTGCAGGTCATTAACTTCGCTCGAACCTTATGCTCTAAACGGGCCGCCATTTTGTTTTGAGAGCATCTCTATCCATAATGCATTGCGCGCTCTAAGTGCTCCAATGAGGGGGTGGTTTGGCCCTGACGTGGAGGTCCTCTTTGGAGAGGGGGGCGCCCCTCTTGCGTTGTGTACGGTCTGTGGGCACCTGCTGACTGGCAGACTAGGCTGACAGCTGTCTGGGCAGGTAACCCACCGTCTCCTCCACCGAGCTTAACACCACCAGGCCGTCCTCCCGTGACCCGTTGATCAGGCAAGGAAGGCTGGGAGTGTCCAGCTACCTCAGCTGGAAATTAAACTGCAGCGGGTCCTCGCTCATGACGAAGAAGGCCGCATGGAAGTAGGGCTGTATGCCCCTAAGCTCCCTGAGGCCCTTGAGTGCCCTATAGAGAGACGGGTCATCGTCGTGTTCATCTGTGGATATTTTCCTTTCCATATTTTACACACACACACACACACACACACACATATATATATATATATATTAGTGCATTTTTTCTTTCTGATCTAGTTTTATTTTACATTATATCTTATGAAAAAAATGCTTTACATTCAGAAAATGACTAGAGGCACCCACGTCCGTCATCCTGCACTATGAATCCAGGCAGGTCTTCGTTCTCCTCCTCCTCGTCCGCTCCTCCTTCAAGTGCCGAGAAGCATTACACTGATTTGTTGAATACAATACTGTCACATCAAGGTGAGATCATATGTTCGACCTCTTCGAGCACGCACTATGGTTCTGATGACATTCATTCCAATCCCTTTATTTATTCGCAATGGCTATCTTGCTGGCTGCAGCAGTAGTCGCCACCGCCGACGACTACGGGTAAGGTGTGCCCAGCCAGAGGCTAAGCTATTTACCAGCACAATTATCAAAAAAACGTTTGTTCTCTTATCCTGTAGGTCTTTCCATGGCGGCCTCGGTGTCCTGGAAGTTAGAGATGCGTCAGCGTTTGGACCTGGCTTTTGCAGATATGTAGACAAACACGATGATAATGAGATGTATAACAAATATGATAAGTTTCGGCGAAATTTAATATTGGAGACTTTTCTATATGGTTGCCACTCACTCCAAAAGCAAGAGAAAGACTCTGCTTAACATTTCAATACGAATAGATATGTTCAGCTAGTGTTGTGAAGCACTCCCGGGGCTGTGGCATAACAGTGCATGTTGATAATATAAAGAAAAAATTTGGACCCTTTCCCTGTGTTGTGGCGCCGACGCTTTTCGCGCACGCTTGGCTTTTGTTGGCGGACTGCAAATGCAAGGCACAGATTAGGAAAATGGAATGAACGAATGCATTGTGCAGCACTGGGAAGCTTTACGTACCTATCTCCCAGTCCATCTTGCGCCTCTCTCTCCGACTCCCACTGACTGCAAATAGAAAAGAATAATATTAAAGTTAAGCTTATTACATGCACCCAGAGGATCTGAAATGGAGAACTAGAAATGACGTAGAAATATAATATTTTTGACTACTTATTTATCAAGTATAAATATACATATAAAAACATTTTGTAGCTTAATTTTGTGAATTATGATTGTATTTATTGTGTGTGAATATACTTGGTACTTGAGACTTGTTGTTTTTTTTTTCATATACGTACCTCACTCCCTGAACAGCCTCCCTCTTTCCCCTACTTCCTCCTGACTCCGACTCCGACATACTGTAAATAGAAAATGTTATAAAAGTTAAGCTTCTTACATCCACCCAGTGGATTAGAAATGGAGAAGTAGAAATGACGTAGAAATGTAATATTTTTGACTACTTATTTATCAAGTATAAATATCCATATATAAACGTAATTTATTTTTGTGAATCATAATTATATTTATTGTGTGTGAATATACTTGAGACTTAACTTGGTCCCGCTTCATTTACTTTAACTATTTCTTTCTAAGATCAGTAAAACCAGAGACTTGTGTTTGAATGGTATTTGTTGTACGATACCACTTTCAGTTTCTCTTTCTCAGTTACAGGTGCACCCTATCATAGGCATCCCCTAGCTATGATCACATGCATGATGTACTTACATAGTACCTCTTAGAAATTAACAAGCACGCAAGCAACTAGCACCATTTGTGTAGCTAATGGTGCAATCGAAAGAGGGATTTTCCTTCCCACAGGCTTAAACTGTTGGAGTCTCTGATTGAATCGTTCAATGTGTATTCTCGCCTTTTTTATAACTCTTGTGTCAAGTTCTTCTTGTGCTGATAGGCTCTTTCTCCCCTTCAAAAATGAAGGAATTTTTACTTTGGCTTGGAGTGTGTACAAGTTATCTTGAACTGTAAAGCCTCTGTCAGCTAAAATAACATCCCCTGGTTGAATGTGCTTCATAATTTTACTTATCTCAAAAATTTCAACGTCAGAAATGTTTCCCTCAAACAGATCTGATATAAAACATGCTCCGCCATTTGGTGTACATGCAATGAGACACTTAAAAGTGTTGGCGTGTTCGTACGAGGAAAAGGTATTTCCTTGTTAAGCAAAGTTCCTCGACGTGTCAACACGAAATTCTGTGCAGTCAATTCTGCATCGCACATTTTTAAGGGTCTTGAAAATCCTTGGTAGAAAGCGGCTCAGTAGCTGTCTCGATGGGAGCATCACCGTCTCCATTTGTCGAAAAATCTTATACATCAGCTGAATAAACGTTGTAAATATTACTCTGATATAGCTATCTTTGATTTCCTTGTCGGGAGAACTGAGTAATACAGACAACGTCCTGATGGTGAACCCAGTTTTTAGCCTCAAGAGACAAATGTACAACTTCTCTCGAGAAGACCACTTGGACATTCCTTGCTGGCACTTCACTTGAAAATTGAATGTCCAACTTGAAAATGGAATGTCCAACTTGAAAAATGAATGTCAAACTTAAAAGACGACTATGTCCAACTTGAAAGACGAGTGTCCAACTTGAAAGACAAGTGTCCAACTTGAAAGACGAGTAACAAACTTGTAAGACGAATGGTGAATTTGAATTTTTGATACGAAAAACACGCCATATACAACAACAACAACAACAACAACAACAATAATTTTATTCGTACTTAATTTTACAATTACAATTTACAATTACAATCATATCGTATATATATATTTAAATAAATAACCTATTTACAGTACAGGATTTTTAGGTATAGCAAAACTAATCGAGCTAGAAAGCCATCTAGAGGAAATTGACAAACGTAAGGTCGCAAAATTAATAATTAACAAGAAGAGTAAACTTAATTAATACAATCAATAAAAAAAGAAAAACAAGCTAACAAACAAAAACAAAAAATTGAAAGCAAGCGAGTCGTATCAATAAGTGCTTAATATAGAGGAAATTATGTTTCTTAAATCGAGATCTAGAGAAAGACTTAATATTTTTTATCAATTGAAAGACAGGCTTTAACACCTACATATCTAAGATTGAATTTGCCATAATTCGTTCTAACAGGTGGAAGATAATAATTATTTTTAGAAGATAACCTTGTATTATAATTGTGTAAAGTTTTAACACTCTTAAACAAATCATTAACCCTTTCGTGTTCCTATTTTTTCTGGTATTTTTGACCCTCTTGCTAATAAAAATAAATACAGCTCCATTGTAAAAAAAACCTCATTATGTATATATTTTTCATAAAGCTTAATGAATAAGCTTTCGTCACAATTTTTTAAAAATTGTAGTAGAGGGACCCCTATGAGTATATGACGTCATCAATCACGTGATTATAAATAAATCAACATTTTCAAAATTGCATTTTTTATTCTAGCATGAAGTTTCAAACAGCTGAAACAGTTTTAAAAGCTCCAAATTAATCATTTTGAGATATATAGCTTTAGAAAAAACTTTGGTTAGACTTCAAGAGTTTTTTTTGGATTTTTTTATTTTTTTATTATTGGAGCGGTTAATTTATGCAAACTAGGCAAAATCATGCATATTATCTATTTTGAGTCTGTCTTTTCTAGAAACACTCAAAATGATTGTTTTTATCCACATAAATTAAGAAAAAACTTTCCCAAGGCAATATTTAAGGTAAAGTGAAACAATAATAAAGATTTAAATAAATTTTGTGATCTACTATATAAATGATAAAGAATCACAAAATTCTTTCGTTTCGAAATGCTTTTTTCAAACTATGATTTACATAATTTTTCAAAGGGTTACTTAGGATTTAAGGAGTAAAAGCAGTATGGAATCCCAGTTTTTCTGGCTTGGGGAAACTTCTATTCCCTAATATTGTCACAAGCAGCAGTATGCCAATGCTGGAAGCAGTTGCGCTCAAGCTGCAAGCATAAGGGGACCAAACACTTGGAGCATTGCCATGGTGTCCGTTGTTGTTTTTTCTCTCTGATGTAGCAGAGTTTGCAGTTTTTACGTCCAGTTGTTGCCTTGTCAGATTTGTCTAGGTCTGTCATCAATGGAATAGGACAATGCTGTGCTCTAACATCACTTCTTGATGCACGACCAGGTCTTGGGGTAGTTACTTCAGCTTCAACATCAGTATTGGTGGACACAAGATCTATTGCTATTTGCCTTCGAAAATTCTTATGGTCAAGAGTTCCACCAGCTGTTTTGTTAATAATGTAACCATTCACAATAGCTACATCTATGAAGTGAAAAAATAAAGTCTTCCACCATTTTCTGGTTTTCTTTAGCACTTGGTAATACTTTATGAGCTGATCGGAGAGGTCAACCCCACCCATATTCCTGTTATAATCTACGATTGGTGGTGGAATGTTGACATTTTGCACAGTATATTCTCCATTCCTTTTTTTCTTGCGCTGTACTGTATCAGTCCCAGTAGCTTTCCAATATGTGCTCATAACTGTAACTTCCTTTGTGTCTTTCCATTTCACAAACACCAGCTGTCCATCACGAAACCATCTTGAGGATCCACGTTCAGCTCTTTTAGGTAAAGGATTACCAAACCCTTTTGGAAATCCAGTCCTATTATCACGAACAGTTCCTGTGCAGAAGCAGCCCTGAACAAAGAGGTCACAAAATAGTGTTGGAGATGAATAAAAGTTGTCAACGTACAAGTGATATCCCTGGTTGAACAAACCCTGCATCAAGTCCATAACTACATCATGCCCAAGACCATTTTTTGTTTTGGTAAGACGCTTTCCAGTATATATTTGAAACTTGTAGGTATAACCTGTTGTTGAATCTGCAAGGACCCAAAGTTTGAAACCCCACTTTGTGGGTTTGTCTTTGAGATACTGCTTCATGCCGATTCTTCCTTTAAAAGCTACCATCCTCTCATCAATAGAAATTGCCTGACCTGGAACATAATATGATGAACAACAAAGTACAAGTTCATCTAATAGAGGTTTCAATTTCAGAAGTGGGTCATGGATCTCTTGCCTTTGCTTTTTCCTTTCCTTTTCTCTTTCTTCTTCCAAGTTACACAAGTGGAGACAGACAAGAATATTGGCAAATCTTGTTTTGCAAATTCTTGAATTTCTAACAAATTCTTGTCCAAAAAATCCATCAGAGTTCCAGTACTCTGAAACAGTTGGTACATCAACCAATCCCATGAATATTATTATACCCAAGAAGGCATAAAATTCTTTGACTGTCAAAGGATACCATCTCAAGTATGGCCTTTTTGCTTTCAGTGTAGCAGCATACTCTTCAGTGTTCTTGATTATAGTTTTCACACTGTCTACAGAAAAAAACAGTTTGAAAAAATCTGTTGGCTTCCACTCTTGATCAACTGGTAGCTGAAGCCCTGGCTCTCGCAAAGGTTTGAATCTCCTCCTCTCTGGGTCCTTGTCAGCTTTACTTGGGGAATTCCAACTCTGGGGCTGAATTTTATCTTTTTTCGCTGGTTTATCTTTTCTTGATTTTTTAGGTGCTTGTGCAGAATACTTGATTTCGGCCAAAGTTCTAGGCGCAGCATCTGTTTCTTCTGAACCGTCATCACTGCAATATTAGTAAATAAACCTGGATAAGCATGACATTACAACTTTTTGTAGCTGCTGTTCTTTCTGTGATGCCAATGAAAAATGACAGCTATTCATTATCAAAAAAAATGGAATGAAAATCAAAGTTCATGACATATCATATTATTGTATAGTGTGTTCAAACAATGGCATCAGAATTTCTGACAAGCCTGATAACTATGTCTGATAAGGATATTTTGTTGTTTTTTCTCGCAATATTTATATCAAATATTCCTGAAAATGTGAGTTATTTTATTTTCAGACAAACAAATAGATAAAAAATTAACAGTTGAAGAAATTATGAGCAAACAGAAATCGAATTATAGAGCACATTATATCTGCAAGGTACAAAAGATGACGGTTATTTTACACGTGAAATTTACATTTTCATCCAGCTGATCAACGACAAGTGATTGTTTTCAGTGTGCACGAATATGCGCAAATTTGACGAACATTACACAAAGTAATTGTATTTCTTTCATAATAAGGACACGAAAATATTATTTCGATTGTTTTGGATAAAAAACCATCAAGATAATGAAGGGATAGAAACATACCTTGGCTGATCGACGTCCAATTCAGGGTCAAGTCCTTGGTTGATCAATTCCTCCTCATCAGAAGACAATTCACCGAGTTCAGAATCCGAATCAAATTCAACATCGCTATCTAAAACATCTTTAAGAACTTCTTCAACGCTGTGATAGGTTTTATTTTGGTTTTTAGCCATTAATTTCTATTCTTTTTCCTACAAACTTTGAATGTGTTACGCCACGTTTTTCCATCATGGCGGCTGGATTGGTTGGCGTCGCGACAAAACTCACTAACGGTCCCCTCGGTGTGTAAAACTTATTTTAGCCAATCAAAAAGCCCGTTATATCTAAATAAAGATAAATTCTTATGTTTGATATGATTGACTAATTTATTCATAATGAAATAACAAAGGGATCCCAGTCGAAATTTGTCGGTCGCCGGCGACCGATAAACATTGGCGCGTAATGTTAAAGGGTTAATGACTTATGGAAGATTGTTATTAAAACAATGTACATCGATAAAGAATGATGAGCGTATGTCTGTAACGGTCGAGAAACCCAAGACAGTTGCAAAAAATCAAAGTTGATTTTATTTCACCAAAAGAACCTTTATAGATAGGTATTTCAGAAAACACGATCAAAAAGTGCAAGCGCAATTTTATTTTTGTGAAATTTACGAAAGTTTGAAAAATCGATTAAAATATTGATTTTTCCTAATTAATATGCATAAATCGAAAGCCAACTTCAATAAGCACTAGACGGCGTAAAAAGTAACCAATTCAAACCATATTTCCCATGAAGCTAACTTAACATTGTATCTTTAATATGTACTATTTGTTTTTTTATCAACTATTTTATTTTCACTTATATTTAGCTTCTTAAAACCCTCTTTCTTTTGTGATCAATTGACGGTCAAATTTTAGACGAAATTTAGACACCAATATCTCTGCTGGTACCTAACAAATCGAAAAGTAATCCACATCACATTAAAGAACATCCCTTCAAGTGTCGTTAGGCCAAATCGGAGCTTCTACAAATAAAACGCCAACCCGCGAGCGAATTTTATTTGGAGGCGGTGAAACACGAAATGCGACTAACTAATTTCCAACGCTGGCATTCATTATTGAGATATGCAAAATATGAGAGAAAAAGAAAGCTGTTCTGTTACATCTTAAGTGTTATTGTAGAGTAAAATTGTGCTTTTTAAACTTGTTAATCGTAAATTAATACAAAATTGATAATAAAAAACTGCTACGAGTAAAAAAGTATGTCACACAACAGGTCAAGATCGTTTACATATCAACGGAAGTAATGTATTCTCTAGGATTCAATACGTAAACTTTCAACATTAAATGCTTTAAATCTAGTAATATTTGTGTTGAGATAAACATATCAAATCACGAAACAAATACAGTTGTGTTTACTTTTTTCTGGTAAAGTTGGTGTATTGCATATCAGTTGCCGATTCATTATCAAACTGACTCGCTTACTGACCATATATATTAGTCATCTCGCTCTATTACTATGCTCAGACTAAGATACAACTAAAGAAATATATTACCTTTACCTACTTACCGTTAGCTAGGTCTTTATACAATTCATATCTTCTTAACTCTCTTTCATTTTTGTGGTAAATTTTATGCATCACGTTAAAAGAAGAAGATATATTTTTGAACAGAACGAACCACACAAATCAGACCATGGAATAAATTACCGCAAAGTTAATCCTTACCTTAGGGAAATTTCGAAACTTACAAGATTGCATAAGAAGTTACGCTCTTATGAAGTGAAATAAGATCCAAACATTTAATGATACTAAGTTGTTTAAATAGAGGACTAGTATGAGCATCAAAGGGTGAAAAAGTGAAAATTCTTACTACCCATTTCTGGAGAGTAACAAGTGGATTTAAATAAGTTACATAGGTATTACCCCATACATTAAACCATAAGTAAAATAAGGATAAATTAAAGAATAATACAAGTGTTTTAGGCGTACCAAATTTTCGAATTTGAAATAAAGTGCCTATACTTCTTTTAACTTTCCCTTCTATATAATGGATGTGATGTTTCCAATTTAGATTGGAGTCTAAATAAGTCTAAACCTAAGTACTTCACTGTTTTTACTTCCTTAATACTTTTACTATTTATGTGTAAATTAATATGAAAGTTTCGATTATTTTGTTGAGGATGAAAAACAACAAAGTTTGTTTTATCAATATTAAGTGACAGACTATTACAACACAACCAATTACTAATGTCTTTTAACTTTTCATTAATTAGTGACTCAAGAGCTTGTAGGCTCTTATGAGAGCTATAAATATTGGAAACATCTGCAAACAGATAAAATTCCAACATTTCAGCACACATGCTAAAATCATTCATGTACAATAAGAACAAAAAATACAAACAACAATACAAACAGCAGTAACATATTATTTCAAAAGTTGATATCATGTGATTAAAAATGCATTGGCGTGCGTTACAATTTTGCCAGAGGTTCAATTTTGGCATTCTCGAATGGAATGAAAGTTGTGTTTAACGTTTCCTTTTTCCTTTAGTGGTACACTATATATATTGCGGTGTAATATACCTTGATTGAATTACGTGTGCATAATATAATTTTTGTTTTCTTTTTGTCTAGATATTTACTTTTTCTTTCTTGCTTTGCAGAATGCTTTTAAGATAGACGTTTGTCTTCTTTTGTTGTTTTGCATGTGATAAATAGCAATAGCCCAAAGTAAAATAGAATAAGGTAGCCATGGGTTTGGGGCACATGTTACTTTAATAAGTGGCGTTTGCATATAATTGCGTGGTTGGCAAATTGCCAAACGACACTAAAGTGTGTGTGTAATTGGTTGTCGGTCTTGGTTTGCTACTGTTGCTGTCGTTGCTACTGCAACTGTTTCATGGTCTGCCGTTTTCTAATTATCCGAGAATTTGAATCTAACTATGCCTTGTAACTTGCTAGAATTTTTAGATACGTTAAGTATATGAAGTAGAGTGATTCTCATATGACTGTGAAGGAAAATAGACCATTTAGTTTGTACTTTTCGATAAAAAACAAAAGAAGCAATGGGTTTAGAGTCTACTACTGACTATTAGTTTGCCTATTCTTTCACGGTCATATGAAAATCACTCTAAGAACGATAAAATATAAAAAATAAAAGGATTTGTGCTATAACTGGCTTTTGACCCAGGCCTTAAGTATCTTGAGATTGCAAGAACGTTATTACAAGAAAAATAACATTCGTGCGGGATCGATTAGCAACGTTCTGGCAATTTTCCAGTTTCGAGTTCTATTTTGCTCTAAGTTAGCCTCATTAGCATGTAATATATTCTGTAGAACAAGTAACAGCCTGTGGTAATCACACATGACGACCCGGAATGTCTACAAATGGACAACACCACGTTCACTGCACTAGATTATGATTCCACGGGTTTTGATCTCAGTTCTGAATATTTTACGCTCAATCAGGGCTAACACAGAGGAAAACAGAACTCGAAGTTGGAATATTAGATGTAGACCTTTTGCAATACTGTAAATATTATTTGGCAAGACTGGCTAGTACATTCATATTGTAAGAAATAGCACCATACCTAATTTCGCTTTCTCTTAAGGGTTGGCCAAGTTCAGTTTTAAGTTTTAGAAGTTCTTCTTGGCTCTTTCTCCTGGAACATACTGCTACGATGGGTATGGCAGGTCTGGCAGGTGTCAACTCGGGTTTTCCGGAATGAAAACTGGTGACTCATTTTTTCAATAAAATGTTTTCTGAATGCCGAGTAACTGAGAGGTGCGCCTTTGTTCTTCATTTTGAGGCCATTGCTTTTAAGGTCAGAATGCTGTTCTGTGACATCTTTCCAAATGCCACTTAAGCTATGTCTAGGGTCAAAATATAGTTTTACAGTTGTTTGGCGCCTGTAATGACTTGGTGCAGGATTGTAATCTTTGATGAAATTAGTTACTAACTCGACGACAACTGGAATTAATCTTCTTGCATTGTTCTTGTGTTTCCCTTGTTGATCGTGTTGCAATGTTGGAAAGCCCACTTTTTGTTTTCTCAAAAGGACCCATATCTTTTTATCCGATATTGCAAACACCTTTTTAAAGTCAGTCTTGCAGACTATACCAAGGCTAGGAAGTGTGTAGATGATCCTCCTTTTCACATAATGATAATGATTTATAATGATTTATGAATAAATTCATAAATCATTATCATTATCATTATTATTCATATTATCATTATTATTATTTCACATTCTTAACATGTGAAATAACCTGTGAAACACCTGTGAAAATCAAATCCATTTTTTTATAATATAAATCCATTTCGCATGGTAAAAAGCCTGTGAAAAACCTGTGAAAAACAAATTCATATAAATCCATTTCACATGCTAAAAACATTTGAAAATCCTGTGAAAACCGAATCCATATAAATCCATTTCACATGGTAAAAACCTGTTAAAAAGAAATTTACATGGTGTAATATGCAAAACAGTAGTATCTAAACCATAAGTCTTTTTTGTTTTGTAGTTCTTGAATTTAAGCACCACAGTGCCATCCCCAAGCAATTGTACGAGGTTCTCGTTGGAAATTTCTGGACTGGCCATGGTCAATGCTTCTGGCAAGGGTTTTGAAGTTCTTATTTCTAGGCCTTGACTTGGCGGTAAGAGAACAAAGTGAAAAGACTAAAAGGTCTCCCTGGCTTTGGTAGCGGCTGTCCGAGCCATCTCGTTCTAGTTCAGCCACCGTTTCGGGGATTCGATATCTTCTTTGGAAGAAGGGGTTTCTTTCTGGCCAACCCTCTGCAGGTTTGTCACCTTTCCACGAAGCTGTTTGATGATGGGAACATCAGGGAAATCTGGTGATTTATCTGGTTGCATGAATTATGCTGAATATATTAGGGCAACTGCGTGTTTGAAGATGATCGCCTGACTTCCTGAAACGAAGTTTTGGTGAGGCAAAGGTAAATTCCTTTTCGTTTTAGAGCGCGTGTTGTAATCATGAATTAAATTTATATCTCTGAAATAGTTGTCAGAAATATTAGGCAATGGATGACTAATGTGCCTATACGAAATAAAGGTCTACTATGAGTTCTGAAATCTGAGAAGGTGATTCTTAAGGCTCGTTTTTGTAAAATGTGAATAGGTAATAATCTTGATTTATAGTTCCCCGAATTGATGAACCATAGGATATATATGAATATATGAAGCTGTAATAAAGATTTTTCAATACCTCAAGACTGAGGTAGTGTCGGCATTTATACAAAATGCCGATTGATTTGGCAATCTTTCTAGAAATAAAAGCAGTATGAAAGTTCCATAATAAATTTTCATCTAAAAGCAAACCTAAGAATTTTGTGTTGGAAGTTCTGTCATCTATTTTTGCTGGCGTTAGGAATAACTGTTATTCGACTATCAACCACGACATTCCTTGAACGCTGTTTTGACCCAAAAAGTATATACTTAGTTTTGGTTAAATTAACAGTGAGCTTATTCGCCTGTAACCATTGATTAAGAGAAGCAAGTTCTTTATTCAAAACTCCAAAACCTTTCTTGAGACATTTATTGGAGTATAGGAGATTCATATCATCAGCATACAGCAATAAATGGATAGCTTTTGATACGAATTGTACATCATTGATAAAAATGAGAAACAAAATAGGTCCAAGAATCGAACCTTGTGGTATCCCATAAGATTGCGGTAGAAGATTAGAGCTAACCCCCTCAATGCAAACATATTGCTTGCAGTTTTTAAGGTAGCTTTCAAACCATTTCAACGTATCCTGAGTGAGTCCGTAATACGAGAGTTTATCCAAAAGAATGTCGAGACTAACAGTATCAAAAGCTTTTGATAAATCAAGGAAAACACCCAAAGAAATATTGCCATTATCAATTGAGTCTATTATTCGATTGACAAAATCAAGAACTGCCAATGTTGTATTCCTCTTTTTTCTGAAACCAAACTGATAGCTATACAAGTGATTTTCTTCCAAATGATTAGTTAAACTTTCACACACAATTTTTTCAAACATTTATCCTCGATATCATCGAATTGCTGCTTCATGTCATCTAATTTCTTCTTCACGGACTCGAGAAGCAGTTTGATTCTTGAAGTCTTCGATATCTTTCTGTGATAATTCAAGACTCCTCTTAATTTCACCAACCTCTCGACTCAGATTATCCAAATGACTATTAAATCCATTCATGAGTGTCTTAAGCAAAGCATTGTAACTGTTTTCTTGAGTTTTAAGAAGTTCATTTACGATTTCTAAAGTAACAAAACTAGAGCTCTTCTGTTCAGCGTCCGCCATCATGCAATATCATGACTAGTCCACAGTAATGATGAATATACACAAGAAATGAATAATCACATGAATATACACAAGAAATGAGCAAAGAATCAGAGACAGAGACAGTTTTTGTACTCTCTATAGAAAAAATAGATTATCATCACTTTGGAATATTTTGGAATGTCAAATCTTGAAAGTACTCTAACAACGAATGTTCCACCTTCAAATGCAAAACCATCTGGAAAAAAAACGTCGGCTCTATGATAGTGCAAATCATATCATAAGGTCATTTGTTTTTGAACAAGATAGTACAAATACACCATCTCATCAAAGAGATCAACCAGGTAAATTTTGAGTAAAAAAAAAAAAAAAAAAAAGGAATAAAAAATGATTTTTCATCCAAAGAACCATGACTTCTGCTATGCGGACACGAATTATATGAATAGATGGATGCTTAAATTTTAAACGTTACTTTCCAGCTATGCAAACAGGTGATAGTTGTGATGTTGAAGAATATGACCTAGATCATGATGATGAGAGTGATTGTACTGATGATGAGAATCATTCTAGTGATAGTAGTGATGATTATCGAGAAGAACTTGGTACGAAAGCAGAAGGGAAACGAAATGAAGCCATAGACTTAGAGAGCAAGAATCGACGAGCTGTCTGGTGGGTGCGCGTGCGGGGGTGGGGCTCAGGGTGGCGGAGGGCTTGTCTCTCCTTTATTTAGTACATATTCATATACTTATACTTCATTTATAGAGCATTTTTTGCTAATTACGCTGCTTAGGGTCTTTCTTTATAATGCATTTTTGTCATGTTTTGTTGTTTTTCTTGGGAGTTTTCACATAGGGATAACCTCGTAACTTCCTTTCAAGTCGCCTATTATTGTGCTTTGTTGTCTTATTTGTATCGCTTTTTGCTAGCCTATGCTCTTACTTGTATTTTACTATTTGTCAATAATTTATTTGCGATTTGAATAGACTATGTATGTATGTAAGCTGTTAGTCTATTGCCATGGCTGACGAAACGAACTGATGAACCAACAGCAAAGCAAGGACGCATCGAAGAAAGAAAAGGAGAGAAAAAAAAAAGATGATGATAGAAGAGATCCAGTAGATTATATATTCGACTATGCTTGTAGTATTCTGTCATTGGGGTTGATAGTGAAAGAACATGAAGATATGATTCGTGAAGGAGATGCCATAAGGGAGGAAATGTGTTGGAAATTGATGTTCCTTTGGTTCGAGGTCGAGATCGACCACGAAATGAATGAAGTTAAGTATGCCCATAAGGCATTCGAATACCTATGCCTCATTGAGGCATGCCTTAATGAAGAGTGTCATGTTACACCACAGTCCAGTCATCATTCCACTGTGCTATCAGATGACAGATTGAGCTGGAGACAGCACGAGTATTTACAGAAACGCCTGGTAGATGTCGCAATGCTTTCCCTGAACGCTCGAGGTCGCCCCTAAGTCGTTTGAATATGGCACAGGTTTTAAAGTGGATGGAGACTTTGATTAGAAAGTTTTCAAGATTGCGATAGCTTGGTCCAGCCTGATAATGAAGACATCGATTGAATTAAAAGAACAACAGGAGACACAGAATCCTAAATACCCAATTTACTATAATGACTGCCATTATGTAAGATGTTTTAAAAAGTCGTTCGAGCACTGCTTTGTAAAAGAGCTGCCTCATTTTTTTTATGGTGTACACATGTATAAATCCCCTTGTTAGAATGATATTTATTATGCGAGAGGCAGCTGAACATGAGTATTTATATCCCTGATTCGTGATTGCTTCGAGCACATGCCTCGGGGACTGCAGAGGGGAAGGACCTGGTAGGGCTATAGGCCTACTACTTTATTTGCTGGTGTTGATTTTTTTAGGGGTCCAGATGGTGGAACGGTGACTCCTGATGCTTGTTTGTTTTGGCCAGATCTTTTAGCGTTACCTCTGCGGTCCCTGCACATTGACCTCTATGCCCTGATATAGATACTGTTTTATAAGACATTGGTGTTCTATGTGGTACACTTGATTATAGGTAAGAGTTATCTTAACATTACAGACTGCTTGGCGATAACTGTCACTGGAAGAGGTATCAGTTTATATATCACATCACTGATCTTTACTAGGTAACTATCTTGCCATTATAGAAACAGCACCCTGTATCCTTTATAACTTATTTCAAATGAGGTGCAACATGCAGGATAAAAGGGTAACAAACGTTAACCCTTGTCTGAATTATTTTCTAACTTTTCAGCCACGTTCTAGGTTTAAATAAAGATGGCCTTCTTTAAACTAACTAATTGGGAGTTAAAGGGTTAAACTTCTTTTGCTTGTGACAAAATCGACAGTATATTTTCAGCTTGATTTTCACTCCACACCAGCTTTGTCAGCACATCATTAATTGAAAAAATTTCATCACACATACCAACAATATCGTTTATCAATGCAAGTGTGAATCCTGTGGAGTAGTCAACACCTAGAACAGAACCATCTATTAAACTGCTTCTGTAATTCTCAAGCTTCTGCTTTAAGAATTGTTTTTGAACTGTAGACAAAGGAACATAGTCCTTTTCTAAAGAGGTAGCAGATGTTACAGTAGATTGTTGATTATTAAACTCAGCCCTGGATTTATCACTTTTGCATACCAGTGAACAAATGTCACAACACATGTGTGGCCTAATAGTAGGACGAAGGGATAGGTCAGTTTTGGCATTTTGACTTCCATCAAAATGTTCCAACAAAAAATATCTCCTACAATGGCTGTTGTTTTCACAATACCTTTTCATGTCCTCAAGGTCTTTAATGTGCATTTCACTGTTCTTTCCCTTATTTTTCTTGAACTTTGATAATCGGTTTCCAAACTCCTTAGATGAGTAAAATAGGAATGCCTTAGAGGGTAGCCCGTCTCTTCCTGCACGGCCACTTTCTTGCATATAATCCATTAAGGATGGAGGTGCTCGAAAATGGTATACTTCCCTAATGTCAGGACAGTCTACACCCATTCCAAAAACAACAGTTGCCACAACAATGCGTAAACTTCCAACTATTGAAGTAAACCGTTCTATTATATTTTTCTTTGTCATCTCGTCAGTCACTTTCACATACATTTCAATGATTCTCTTTTGATCTCCTTTATCTGTATCAACCCACAGTTTTTCTCCAAGCTTCCTTTCAAAAAATTCAAAAATATCACAACAACAAGACTTTGTATAGCAAAAAATCAAATACTTTTGACTATGCAATCCATTTTTCTGTACATCACTAATAATATGCTTAAAGCAATCCGCAAAAACGTGATCCTGTCTATGAAAATCATAATCCTGATATTTTGGAAGCTTTTCCACATAATAATTGATATTTGTCCTGTTTGTTGAGCCTCTAACACCACTACATCCTTTCATCTCCAGTGTCGCTATTATTGTTGATGTTGTTCCCTGTGTTGCTGTTGCAGTTAGAGCAATAACTGGCACTTCAGGCATTAATAAACTCCGTACTTTCCCCAGACTTCCATATGCTGTTCGAAATTCACACTCCCTATAATATATAACAACTCTTTTTTTGAGTCTTTTGGGGCATTCACATTGTAATCTAGAACCTCCCTATCATTTTGATATCTTTTGAAGGGTATTAATTAATTACTAATGATAATAAATTATACAATAAAAAACAATAGGAAGAATACTATTTATGACAATTATGCCAGTTAAGTGCCAATTATGACTTGCAAGCTTTTAGTATTTGTACTCTCAGTATACATTCAACATATCAAAACTTTGCAAAACATTTTTGTAACTACAGCTGGCATCATATAGGGTTATATATCATGTTCATTTAGTATTTTTTAATCCCACCCAACCTCCTGTACTCAAAAACACATTCACCATTTCCATACACCAGTTAAGTGGTCAAACAGAAAGCACTCAAGTGAGGCACCAAGGTAGTTTCAAAGGATTATTCAACATTGAACCTTGTAATTTCGACTGAATGCTTTTTTTCCTGACCAGTGAACTGATGAATGGAAAGTGGTGAATATATCCCGAATGTTTGTAATGTCAAACTTACACCAAAATGAAGTGGCATACAACTATTTTAAATCAAATCAAATGTGAGTAAAATCAGTAAAGCATATACAATTAATACAATAAAAATTAAGATATTTAATTTCTCAACAGAAAATTATAATTTACAATAGTTAAGCTTACCATTGCTCTATGCAATGTGCCTCATCTACTGCAACGCACACCACGTTTTTTTAAATTCTGATGATGGCCTTCTTAACAGAATTATCTTCTAAAGCCTCTGGTGACATAATGATCACTTTGTAATTACAACTATTTACGCCGTCCATGACATTTGTATCCGTAAGTGAGGCTGGTGTCAGTTTCGTGCACGATAGACCATGATTTTCAATTGGTCATCCATAAGAGAAATCAGTGGCGAAATTAACAATAACACTGATCCATTACTGTTAGCTGTGTGACCAAAACGAATATAATCGCAGAAATAGGGAATTATCATATAGAAAAGGCTCTTTCCGTAACCCGTTTGGAGGTTAACAAACACGTCTTTTCCAGCAGAAAACTCTGTAATAACTTTAATCTGTTCTTCTTTTGATACATATTTTTTTGGAAAGTTAGAAAGACTAAAAGACAAGGCTTCCAAAACACTATCATTCACCCTTCGATCGCTATTACAAACAGCCATATTTGAACCGGCAATTTAATATACCAGCGGTTACTGGTACTCATGTTGATAAATTCTTGAGCATGCGCAGGCAAACCCTGCTGGACCCTCCCCTTCCGCGACATAGGAAGCCCAAAAACAAAAGCGGAGCGGCAAAGGAGAGGGTACAGCGTCTGGACTAGCAATGATCTGGCATTTCATGACAGGAGGTCTACCATTTAGACAGTACTGTATATGAGTACAATAACTAGCCCCTCCACGATTTTTTCTCAACACAAAAATCACCATCCTCTCATCTACACAGACCCCTGTATGGTAAATTGTTGAAGAGACCATACCATCAGAGCCACTATCCATGCCTTTTTTATGTTGACTGTCAATGTGGACCTTTGACAAATAATAAATTATGCTAAAACAAAATTCTTGACCATTTGCAAGGGGTAATGCACGGGTAAATATTTAATCACAATTATTTGTGGTGCAAAAATACCTTGAGAGAATGAGGATGATTCACGAGAGCAATGAGGGCACGATACTCGTTCAGATGAGCTCTGCTTTGTAAAAGAAGCTGGTGAAGGTCCAATATTATGCATGGTCATAACAGCTGAATTGCTGTTTTCAGGTGAAGGGTCTGTTCCAAGTGATGACGAATGCGGTGAATGTGAGCCTGTTGGTGATTGGGGTGGTTGGTGTTGACCATTTAAGCCTGTGTGAGTTTGCAGTGGCTGTTTGATGTGGGCTTGTTGGTTGTTGAGATAACCGTGTTTGTTGTGTATGTTTTGGCTGTGTTGTATTCACTGTCTGCATTTGTAAGCTTGTTGGAGTTTGTTGTGAGTGTGCATGTGTTGGATCAGTAGTTTGCATTGCATGCAAATGATAGTGTTTTAGAGCACGGGATCTATTGAACAGGTTGTTGCAGCCAAAGCAGTGATAGTGCGGTTTGTCCCATAACACTGATTCCTGTTTGTGGCAACTGCCCAGCAGCTGTTATTGCATTTAAGAATATTATATCCTGATAAATAGAGTGCACGTCACATAATTTGAAAAATCACGTGCCAGCGCTCTGAAAATCAGGGGGGCGTAGTAAACAAAAGCTAAGCAAATGAAGAGTGCGAATAAGTCTTTGAATTTCCGATAAATGTAGCATAGGATCAATAATGAGTATGCATTCAATGTAGCAGCCGATGAAGTCATGAAGTTTTCTTTGATTAGGGTTTCCTCCAACACCAGCTCGACAACTTGCCGTTGCGCAAATTTTTTCGACAATTTTCGAAATCACCTAAGTAATTAACTAATTTAGATAAATGTATCTATTTCACAGTTTGACTAAATGCACTCTAAACACAATTTTTATATTAACAAAATTAACATAATAATTGTCGTGCAATACACTGGAAGAATGATGGAATTCTCTTTATAGTAAAATGAAACTTTAAACTGGGAATGCACAAAGAAAAAGATTTGATAATGGTACACCTTTAGGCAGTAATGAGCGCAAACTCCAATGTCCATATATGGGGGGCTAATAAATTCCTATGTGACACGCCAATTATGTATGCAGTGAGAATAGCCACGCATATGCGCATTTGTAGCAAAATAGATGTTGGCATGCAGACTGTATGGGCTGATTAAGAATGAATTAACGTAGAATGGCTGGCATTTCTTCAATTATGGAGAGTGATATAGCATGGGGAGGTATCCCAACAGAATGAGTGGACAGACCATTTTGGAACGCTTTTGAGTGACCTCCAGGGCGCCCCCTTCTTTTTGCTAATTTGCGTTTTCTTCCTCCGGAAAGTTTTTTCTCGAACAATTTACATATTTCACAGTTATCATCGCTATGTTCTTCCCATCTAATTGGTACAGTAGCAGTCTTTTAAAACCCATGTTTTTGTGCTTTCAAACACTTTGGATAGCAATTATTGCATATTCTACTTGGGTGAACATCCTTTTTATCATCTGATACGTCTACACCAAAAACCAAAGAAATTTTTATTATAATTTTTAAACTTGAGCAGTTGTAGAATTGTTCTTTGCGCTTTTCACCATTAAAATGGCCACATACTCGGCAAGATTTATTGATAAACTCCAGGTGAAAATCCAAACAAGACATCCGTAGACGTAACAATTTCATCGTAACCATTTGTAGTCGTATAGTAACAGCAAAAACATAAATGAAAGACGGCTATTTTGTAAGCTAAAAAATAGTTAGCTGCTAAATAACACTGATGGCGATAAGTACGACAACAAAAGCAGTTTTTCTTCACATTTCGGTAATTCAGATATGTGTTAAGCTAATTGTCATGTTTTTTTTTCTTGAGAAAACGAACTGAAGGAAAAATAATTAGCAAAGTTTCACGTAAATATATTTTTTGAATTCGCAGGCATTTTGGTTACTAGGGAAGCAAGTTAACATGTTACCGCGCAGGGGGTTGGAACCTAATGTCCACCACGAACCAGCCGTGTAAAGCCGGCATTGCAGTAAACACCATTTCTTATAATGTATCACGCCATTATCAATGAAGTGCAACCCTCGAAGTTTAATGTCTCTTTCGTCGACCAGCATTTCAACGGCCGTCAATCAAAGAACTAGAATCGAAAATGTACGATAAATTCTTATCTTAAGGGAGATGTTATACTAAATTAAAGTGCATATCAGGGTTCGCTGGTTTCAATTCTAAAATAAAGTTTGTGTTGTATAAAGAGGATTTTAGGTATTAAAATTTCAAAAATTATTTTTCGTGTGTAATTTTTTGAGGGTCAAAGTTGGCAAAAAAACATGATTTGGGCTCCCTTTAGAAACATTTCGGAGCTGTTGAAAGGGATTGGTACCGAGTTGTTGTGACTTCATTTACGGGACTTCTTGATCGACAGTTCAAGGGTTTTTCCTAGTAGAAATGTTCGTAGTGTTACAGAAGCTTATTGAAAATATTGAAAATCAGAGATAAATTTAAGTTTTATTATTAAGATGCCCGACCGTTGTGTTGTCGGAGGTTGTGGTAGTGAAAACAGCCGTAAGAACGGCATCTTGTTGCACAGAATTCCGTTTTTTGATGATGATCGTCCAGAATCCGTGAGACGCCACAAGAAGTGGGTTGACTTCGCTCTTCTCAAAAGAAAGAAATGGAGTGCGACTTCTATATCTGCGATTTGTTCCGACCATTAATTTGCCTATTCTTTCACGGTTATATGAAAATCACTCTAAGAAAGAGAAATAGGAAAAATAAAACGATTTGTGCTATAACTGGCTTTTTTGACCCAGGCTTTAAGTACCTTGAGATTGCGAGAACGTTACAAGAAAAAGAACAGTCGAGCGGGATCGATTAGCAACGTTCTGGTAATTTTCCAGTTTCGAGTTCTGTTTTGCTCTAAGTTAGACTCATTAGCATGTAATATATTCTTTAGAACATGTAACAGCCTGTGGTAATGACATGTGACGACCTGATGTGGAATGTCTACAAATGAACAATACAACGTTCACTGCACTAGATTACGATTCCACAGGTTTTGTTCTCAGTTCTGAATATTTTAACGCACAATCAGGGACAACACAGAGCAAAAGAGAACTCGAATTTGGAATATTAGGTGTAGACCTTTTGCAATAAAGTAACTATTATTTGGCAACACTGGCTAGTACATTCATATCGTAAGAAATAGCACCATACCTAATTTCGCTTTCTCTTAGGTGTTCGTCTACTTGAGTTTTAAGTTTTAGAAGTTCTTCTTGGCTATTTCTCCTGGAACGTAATGCCATGATGATTATGGCCCTTTCAAGGTCTCGGATTTTCTATGCATACTTGTCGCAGGTCTGGCAGGTGTCGACTCGGACTTTCCGGAATGAATACTGGCGACTAATTTTTTCAATAAAATTTTTTCTGAATGCCGAGTAACTGAGAGGTGCGAGTTTGTTCTTCATTTTGAGACCATTGCTTTTAAGGTCACGATGCTGTTCTGTGACATCTTTCCAAATGGCACTTTAGCTGTACTTACTGTCAAAATATAGTTTGCAGTTCTTTGGCGCCGGTAATGACTTGGTTTAATCTTTGATGAAATTAGTTACTAACTCGATGATAGCTGGAAGTAATCTTCTTGCATTGTTCTGGTGTTTCCCTTCAAAAGGACCCATATCTTTTTATCCGATATTGCAAACAACTTTTTAAAGGCAGTCTTGCAGACTATACCAAGGCTAGGAAGTGTGTAGATGATCCTCTATTTCACATCCTTAACATATGAAACAACGTGAAACACCTGTAAAAACCAAATCCATTTTTTAGTAATATAAATCCATTTCACATGGTAAAAACCTGTGAAAAACAAATTTACGTGTTGTAATAACAAATTAATTTCACATGCAAAAGAACGTGAAATTAATTGATCTTTAGATCTGAAAATATGTATGTGATCCGCATGATCCAACCTTTGTGAACAATATAGCAAAAAAAACATGAAAACATAAAAGCACAAACATTAAGTATAAAAATAGTTTTGTTATAGTAAAAATGCTATATAATATATAATCTTTAATGAGATTCTACCATTTATTATATTACTATACGCATCTAATTATCATAGTCATATCAAATTAATTATAATTTAATCCTAAATAACGCTCATGATTATTTTTACTTAATTTACTTAATTACTTAATTTTAATTAATTTACAAAGTTTTCGAATAAAGATACAGGTCCTACTAAATAGAAACAATGATAATGAATATGAAAAAATGTATTGATAATCTTTTACCAGAGTATACAATAACAAACTGATACCATGATTATTATTTTGTTAATACCAACTGTTGTGTTGTTGTTGCTGCTGCTGAAGTGAAGGTACTAAAGAGAAACACCGAAAAAATACGAATTAACTCTTGTAGTACACGTAATGTTGCTGCTGCTACAATCATTGTGTATTGTAGAGTGAAGGTACTAAAGAGAAACACCGACAACAAATATGAACAAATATATTTAGAATTTTTTACCACAAGTATGTATAAAAAATTAAAACATTATTGAGAATTCTCTCTTATACACAGGGACAAACTCTTAGAGTCCCGCTTCAGGTCCCAAATAAAATTGGTGGCCCCTTCCCTTAACATATCATAAGCTATTCCTAATAATACTAACAGTCTTGCTGTGTGAGTCTTAAACCTTGCATCAAATTCGGTACTAAGAAAAAAGGAAAAAAGACTTAAACATTTATTAGCGGGATCATGTATCTAATACTAGTGTCATCAAAATCTAAATAAACGTTTAATAAATTCATATCAGTCTTATTTGTCCATACTAACTGTTTTGTTGCTTATATATAATATATGATTAATACTTATCAGAATCATGTAACGGGAAATCGAGTTTCAATAATGGTTTCAGAAATCGTTATCATGATTATTATTCGACAATGCTAACTGTTGTTTTCCTGTACCGGTGACGACACTCGCGGTAATGGTTGAAGGAAATCTGTTACAGAACATAGTTCGAAATTAGACAGAAACGGTCTAGCTTGGACGAACCACGTCCCCGATCGCCATTCACCACAGGCAATGGTTCGTCGCCTTAGACATGGCTGCCACGTTGCCTGGTAGTAATCTCCCATGTTCGGTGCATCTGCACAGTCTTCGTGGAAATCCGTGCACAAACTGCACAGAGGCCTCGCACCAATCTGGAGCACCGAGGATGGCCACGTTACCGAAGCTGTGGGAGGAAACGTGTGTCCATCAACAGCGGAAGAGGAAAAAACACAAACGAACTAAGTCACTAATTCACGAACTCACTAACAAACAAAAAACTACCAAGTAACGTACAAAAAATCCTTACCAATCGAGCCACACCCGGCCAAGATTGGCGTCCAACTCCTCGAAGCCGGACGTCAGAATGTTCGAGAGTAGAGTGCCCTCCTCCCCAAAGAGCTCCTCTTTGTAGAGGGGGCGCCCCTCTGCCGTTGTGTACGGTCTGTGGGCACCTGCTGATTGGCAGACCAGCCTCCTCCACTGAGCTTAAAACCACCGGGCCTTCAACCTGGGACCCGTTGATCGGGCAAGGAAGGCTGAGAGTGTCCAGCACCCTCAGCTGGAAATTAAACTGCAGCTGGTCGTCGCTGCTGATGGGGAAAGCTGCAGGGAAGTAGGGCTGTATGCACCTAAGCTCCCTGAGGCCCTCGAGCGCCCTGTAGAGAGACGGGTCATGGTCATCTGTGGATAAGAAGAAGAGTCGAGAACATCGACGGACTTTGGGTTAACTATCATTGCGTAAGTGAAACTCCATGCATTACTGCATTAATAATAATAATGATAATAATAATGATAATAATAATAATGATAATAATGATAATAATAATAATGATAATAATCTTTATTGCCATTTACATATTTTAAATATTTACATATACATATATATTAGTGTATTTTTTCTTTCTGATCTTCTAGTTTTATTTTACATTTATATCTTATGAAAAAAATGCTTTACATTCAAGGAAAAACTAGAGGCACCCACCTTCGTCATCCTGCACGATGAATCCAGGCAGGTCTCCATCCTCCTCCTACTCCTCGTCCTCTTCTCCTTCCTGCAACTCCCTGCGCAGAAAAGCCGAGAAGCATTGCACTGACTTGTTGAATACTGTAACATCAAGAAAAGATCATATGTTCGACTTCTTCGAGCTCGCACTATGGTTCTGATGACATTCATTCCAATCCCTTTCTTTCTTTATTCGCAATGACTATTTTGCGGGCTGCAGCAGTAGCCGCCACCGCCGACCACTACGGGTAAGGTGGGCCCAGCCAGAGGCTAAGCTATTTACAAGCACAGTTATCAAAAGCGTTTGCTCTCTTACCCTGCCGGTCTTTCCAGGGTGGCCTCTATGTTCTCGAAGTTAGAGATGCGCCAGCGTTTGGACATGGCGGTTTGAGATATGTAGACAAACACGATGATAATGAGATGTATAACAAATATGATAAGTTTGGGCGAAATTTAATATTGGAGATTTTTCTATATGGTTGCCACTCACTCCAAAAGCAAGAGAAAGGCTTAACATTTCGATACGAATAGATATGTTCAGCTAGTGTTTTGAAGCACTCCCGGGGCTGTGGCATAACAGTGTGTGTTAATGATATAAAGGAACGATTTGGACCCTTTCCCTGTGTTGTGGCGCGGACTCTTTTCGCGCACGTTTGGCTTTTCTTGGCGGACTTGGCGGACTTGGCTGGCTGACTGCAAATGCAAGGCCCAGATTAGGAAAATGGAATGAACGAATGCAATGTGCAGCCATGGGAAGCTTTACACACCTATCTCCCGGTCCATCATGTGCATCTCTCTCCAACTCCGACTGACTGCAAATAGAAAAGAATGCTATTGAAGTTAAGAGGCAATGTCTGTAAAAATCAAACATAATCGAAAATACGTGGCCAAGTTGAAAAAATCGATTTTTTTCATATTTGGTCCAAAGATGTAGAATATCATCCCAATAAACGTACTGATGTTCATTTTGAATAATTTCACTTTTATTTTGAGAAAATCGTGAAAATCGATTTTGGCCGTCGGTGCCCTCATTTCAGCCTAAATCCGAGGTGAAAATGGTAGGTCTGAGAAAGGCGATCGCGTTTAAAAATGAAGCAAACTAGAGAAGATCTGTTTTTGAAATAAAGTAAAGGAAAGATTAATGATTATTTTAAGCTAAAAAATGAATGGGGAAACGCGTTCTAATAAGCGAACAGGAACGTTTTGTAAACTACATTTTTCGGGTTCTCAAATATTTAAATTTCACCCTTAGTTTGCAAAGCGCATTTTCATGTGCACCGGGTGTTCGGATTTATCTGAAATTCCAGCCATAATACCTTCGAATGTTCAGCAAAATGATATGTAAAATTCAGCTTGGGTTATTCAATGAGCGCTTTATACGAAACTCTCGAATTCAGAGAAATTTGCGTTGTTTGAGCTCGGCATCCGACGAAACCTTTTCGAGGCAGACATAAATATATCCTTAATATATTTTCTTGCTGTTCAGTTCTGACATTTGTTTTGATATTATTATTTATCGATTGAATATTGAGCAATAAATTGTATTTTTTTGCTCTTTTTCGACATTGGTTTAAAATGCTGTTACTTATTAAAAATTATAATTTGAAACAAGCATGTAAACACACGCGTCGGCACGATCTATATGACACTTATAAACAAGCCCATATAGCTTCAGAGTTCTAAAAAGAGTTACATTTATCTCCAGATTTAGGACATTTAGACTAAAAAACACCGGGAGATCCTACTTAAAAGATAAATTACTTGATTATTGTTCATACCTAGTACTGAATTTCGGCTTCTATAGTTTTTGCTCGTCGTATACTTAGACAGTAATGCTATGTTGGTAATCATAGCAAGGGACGTAGCGAGGGGGGGGGGGGGGGGGGGGGGGAGGGGGAGGGGGAGGGGGGGAGAGTGGCGATCCAAAAGTTTGACTAAAGAGACTAAAGGCTCGTTACGGCCCTTGCAATGATTACCAACACCCGCTTGACTAGTAAGAACATTAATTTTCTTTTTACTGCTTTCTCATTATTTGGATTTTCATTTATAAAACCGATTATGACAGCAGGAATTTTCAAGAGAATAGATATTCCATTTACGCCATTACTACATTTCATAACTGAACCAGCTAGTATTTTTACGACGAAGTCTGGAGCTGAGGTCCATAAGCAAAATGAAGAGCCGTTAAAATTGATCTTGGGCTTCCTCGAAATGAAATTTATGAATCTAAAGAAAATACTTTGCTAAATTAGACAATTTTCTACTCCTCAGCAAGGAACTGTACGTAAAATGAAGTCACCCGGCCTCTGCTGAAATGCTAGTTGGATTAAAGGTAAATTACGCATTACTGTCTAAGTATTATACGACGAGCAAAAACTATAGAAGCCGAAATTCAGTACTAGGTATGAACAATAATCAAGCAATTTATCTTTTAGGTAGGATCTCCCGGTGTTTTTTAGTCTAAATGTCCTAAATCTGGACATAAATGTAACTCTTTTTAGAACTCTGAAGTTATATGGGCTTGTTTATAAGTGTCATATAGATCGTGCCGACGCGTGTGTTTACATGCTTGTTTCAAATTATAATTTTTAATAAGTAACAGCATTTTAAACTAATGTCGAAAAAGAGCAAAAAAATACAATTTATTGCTCAATATTCAATCGACAAATAATAATATCAAAACAAATGTCAGAACTGAACAGCAAGAAAATATATTAAGGATATATTTATGTCTGCCTCGAAAAGGTTTCGTCGGATGCCGAGCTCAAACAACGCAAATTTCTCTGAATTCGAGAGTTTCGTATAAAGCGCTCATTGAATAACCCAAGCTGAATTTTACATATCATTTTGCTGAACATTCGAAGGTATTATGGCTGGAATTTCAGATAAATCCGAGCACCCGGTGCACATGAAAATGCGCTTTGCAAACTAAGGGTGAAATTTAAATATTTGAGAACCCGAAAAATGTAGTTTACAAAACGTTCCTGTTCGCTTATTAGAACGCGTTTCCCCATTCATTTTTTAGCTTAAAATAATCATTAATCTTTCCTTTACTTTATTTCAAAAACAGATCTTCTCTAGTTTGCTTCATTTTTAAACGCGATCGCCTTTCTCAGACCTACCATTTTCACCTCGGATTTAGGCTGAAATGAGGGCACCGACGGCCAAAATCGATTTTCACGATTTTCTCAAAATAAAAGTGAAATTATTCAAAATGAACATCAGTACGTTTATTGGGATGGTATTCTACATCTTTGGACCAAATATGAAAAAAATCGATTTTTTCAACTTGGCCGCTAGATGTTTGATTTTTACAGACATAGCCTCTTAAGCTTCTTACATCCACCCAGTGGATTTGAAATGGAGAAGTAGAAATGACGTAGAAATATAATATTTTTGACTACTTATTTAACAATTATAAATATACATATAAAAACATTATGTAACTTAATTTTGTGAATTATGATTGTATTTATTGTGTGTAAATATACTTTGTATTTGAGACTTAACTTGTTGTTGTTGTATTCTCGCCTTTATTATAACTCGTGTGTTAAGTTCTTCTTGTGCTGATAGGCTCTTTCTCCCATTCAAAATCTTGAACTGTAAAGCCTCTATCAGCTAAAATAACATCCCCAGGTTGAATTTGTTTCATAATTCCACTTTCCTCAAAAATTTCAACGTCAGAAATGTCTCCCTCAAACAGATCTGATATAAAACATGCTCCGCCATTTGGTGTACATGCACTGAGACACTTAAAAGTGTTGGCGTGTTTGTACGAGGAAAAGGTATTTCCTTGTTGAGCAAAGTTCCTCGACGTGTCAACACGAAGTTCTGTGCAGTCAATTCTACATCACACATTTTTAAGTGTCTTGAAAACGCTCGATAGAAAGCGGCTCAGTAGCTGTCTCGATGGGAACATCACCGTCTCCATTTGTCGAAAACTCTTATACATCAGCTGAATAAACGTTGTAAATATTACTCTGATATAGCTATCTTTGATTTCCTTGTCGGGAGAACTGAGTAATACAGACAACGTCCTGATGGTGTACCCAGTTTTTATCCTCAAGAGACAAATGTACAGCTTCTCTCGAGAAGACTACTTGGACATTCCTCGCTGGCAGTTTACTTGAAAATTGAATGTCCAACTTGAAAATGGAATGTCCAACTTGAAAAATGAATGTCAAACTTAAAAGACGACTATGTCCACCTTGAAAGACGAGTGTCGAACTTGAAAGACGAGTAACAAACTTGTAAGACGAATGGTGAATTTGAATTTTTGATACGAAAAACACGCCATATACAACAACAACAACAACAATTTTATTCGTACTTAATTTTACAATTACAATTTACAATTACAATCATATCGTATATACATATTTAGATAAATAACCTATTTACAGTACATAGATGATGGCTAGTAAACACTAGCGTGGACTGCATCGGTGTTTCTAATGAAACAGTTATCGTAGATTGATAAGTTTTACACCGAAGTGAAAATAGGAACTGACGTTTCGGACGTTAGTTCTTCGTCGGAGTCAATAGAAAGATCTAAACCAGTTGCTCGGCACTTTAACTCTGCTAATTACTCTGAGCTTAATGCTTTTATTTTTGGTCTGTGTTTAACTCACGACAGCAACAATCATCGTAAAACAAAAGAAATGCGCTTAATTCATTCACTTGGCACCGTTAATCCCAACGGGATAAACGAACGCTTCACTTATAATTAAGTTATTTCTCACCTATTATTGCTTTCGATCCTTTTGTTTTCCTTTGTTTATATAATAACAACTACAAACAATAATACAAACAGCAGTAACAGACATTATTTCAAAAGTTGACGTCATGTAAAAATGTAAAAATGCATTGGTTTTGCCAGAGGTTCAAATTAAGCATTCTCAAATGGAATGAAAGTCGTGTTTAACATTTCCTTCTTTAGAATGGTACACTATATATATCGCAATGGAATATACCTTGATCAAATTACGCGTGCATTATATGACTTTTTTTCTTATTGTCTAGATATTTACTCTTCCTTTCTTTCTTGCTTTGTAGATTATGCTTTTAAGATAGACGTTTGTCTTCTTTTGTTGTTTTGCATGTGATAAATAGCAATAGCCCAAAGTAAAATAGAATAAGGTAACCATAGGGCTTGGGCACATGCCACTTTTAATAAGTAGTTTGCGCATATAATTGCGTGGTTGGCAAATTGCTAAACGATACTAAAGTGTGCGTGTAATTGGTTGTCGGTGTTGGCTTGCTACTCTTGCTGTTGTTGCTGCTGCTGCTATTTCATGGTCATTGATTAAGCTCTGCCGTTCTCTAATTATCCGAGAGTTTGAATCTAACTATGCCTTGTTACTTGCTAGAATTTTTAGATGCGTTTAGTATATCAAGTAGAGTGATTCTCATATGACCGTGAAAGAAAAAATACCATTTGGTTTGTACTTTTTGATAAAGAACAAAAGAAACAATGGGTTTAGAGTCTACTACTAACTATATTAGTTTGCCTATCCTTTCACGGTCATATGAAAATCACTCTAAGAACGACAAAATATGAAAAATGAAATGATTTGTGCTATGACTGGCTTTTGACACAGGCCTTAAGTACTTTGAGATTGCAAGAATGTTGTTACAAGAAAAAGAACATTCGAGCGGGATCAATTAGCAACGTTCTGGCTATTTTCCTGTTTCGAGTTCTATTTTGCTCTAAGTTAGCCTCATTAGCATGTAATATATTCTTTGGAACAAGCAACAGGCTGTGGTAATGACACGTGACGACCTGATGTGGAATGTCTACAAATGAACAATACCACATTCACTGCACTACATTAGGATTCCACGGGTTTTGCTCTCAGTTCTGAATATTTTACGCACAATCAAGGCTAACACAGAGCAAAAGAGAACTCAAAGTTGGAATATTAGATGTAGACATTTTGCAATACTGTAACTATTATTTGGTAACACTTGCTAGTACATTCATATCTTAAGAAATAGCGCCATGCCTAATTTCGCTTTCTCTTAGGTGTTCTTCTAGTTCAGTTTTAAGTTTTGGAAGTTCTTCTTGTCTCTTTCTCCTGGAACATACTGCCACGATGGGTATGGCCCTTTCAAGGTCTCGAATTTTCTTTGCGTACTTGTCGCAGTTCTTGCAGGAGTCGGCTCAGGCTTTCTGGAATGAATACTGGTGACTCATTTTTTCAATCAAAATGTTTCCTGAATGCCGAGTAACTGAGAGGTGCGAGTTTGTTCTTCATTTTGAGGCCATTCCTTTTAAGGTCAGAATACTGTTCTTTGACATCTTTCCAAATGCTACTTAGGGTCAAAATATAGTTTTGCAGTTCTTTGGCGCTTGTAATGACTTGGTCCAGGATTGTAATCTTTGATGAAATTAGTTACTAACTCGACGACAGGTGGAAGTAATGTTCTTGCATTGTTCTTGTCTTTCCCTTTGTTGATCGTGTTGCAATGTTGGATCGCCCACGTTTTGTTTTCTCAAAAGGACCCCTATCTTTTTATCCGATATTGCAAACACCTTTTTAAAGGCAGTTTTGCAGACAATACCAAGGCTAGGAAGTGTGTCGAGGATCCTCCTTTTCACTTCCTTAACATGTGAAATAACCTGTGAAACCCCTGTGAAAACCAAATCCATTTTTTATAATATAAATCCATTTCACATGGTAAAAACCTATGAAAAACATCATTACATGTGTTGTAATAACAAATTAATTTCACAAGCAAAAGAACGCGAAATTATATGATCTTTAGATCTGAAATATCCATGTGATCCGCATGATTCAACCTTTGTGAACAATATAACAAAAAATGTGAAACATAAAAGCATAAACATTTGAGTGTAAAAATAGTTTTATTATACTAAAAATGATATGTAATATATAATCTTTAATGAAAATAAGATTCTACCATTTACATCATACATTTCTATAAAGGGTTTATAAATTTAATCAATACAATGTAATATATAATCAATGCCAGTATTGATTATATCAAATCAATAAATAAAATTGGTGAAATATACCTCACATGGAGGGTCGATACTTTTTAATCCCTCCTTCAATGTCAACGTCCTTTCCGTGCACAGTGAGTCTTTGGTTTATTGGTATCAAAATAGATCTAAATGTTTGTAAATACGTTGTTAAGCAAATAGAACAAAATGTCTCTTTGGTGGTGGTAAGTTTAATGATGCTATCATGCTAAATTGCCTGTTGCAGTTATAGCAGCCATTGTACTTTGCTGAACTGGTTTGGGAACTGATTATTTGCATCCATTAACAAAATACGGTAGGCCTCATGCACTAAATAACATATGATTAAAGGTCCCTTGAATTTATACTACTGAGAGGGACAAAATAATATTTTCTGTGTCAATTTTATTTTTTTGGAAACTTGAAATTACCAATCGGTGATATTCGATCTATGGGTGGTGTCACGTGATCAGTTAGTGCAAAAGTTCTGTTTCTAAGTATACTAGTTTATATTACATTTTGTAAGTTTTCTAACGAAATCTAGAAACTAAATAGCATTTCATCTAGATCTTTAAATATCTCCTCAAACGTATTCAGCAGAAGTTAACGGATATTCACCATCTCCCGTTGCAATTTCAAACTCGCCACGTGAAATAGAGAGAAATATTGTAGTCAAAAATAACAATTCCTCTAAGCATAACTCAAAACCATGAGCAACAATAAGTTGGAAGTCTGGGTAGGAGGACAGGCCAAACATAAAACTGAAAACTGCAGCTGCCCTATTTTCCTTTGAATGATATTTATATCAAGATAGCTTTACAACAAATCAATCTATAAATGTATAACAATTATCATCTCAGGCATATAAAAATGTCAAAATTGTGTGATTACTTGAGACTTAAAAGTAAAATATGCTCTTTAAGTATGCTTTAACTCTTTCATCTTCATTTTCTGCTCTACAATTTGATATGCCTGGGCACAATATTTTTATCTACCTAATACCTTTTCTGACTATTTTTCAAGCTCTTCAATTTGTCTGTTTTCATCTCCTTTTCCAGCTGCTCCTTCTGCCTATTTCTGCGCAAGTCAACTTTGTATCTTGGTATTTTCAGGTTTTTTACTCCGTTTTTGAAGCGTAGTTCATTCACAGGAAAAATTTCCAAATTTCCAAATTAAATTTTTTTTGGAGTTTTCATGGATTTCATGTGGTTTTTGAATATTTTCCACTGATGGAAAAATGCCTCTTTTCCACATTTGTTTTTTTAAAAAAACACACGTTATTGCGATCAACGGCATTCATGTAAGATTGTACCTTTTGATAGTGAGAGGCTGTGGAACAACAACACTTCTCCAGTCATTGTTAGTTTTGGCTTTCCTTGAAACTTGGACTAAATCATTAGCATTATCAATACTGGTTAACACAGTAACTACCTTGTTGTCCTTCCATTGCAATGCCAATACTGGTGTTTTCCGTTCCCAGCGCATGGTTCCTCTTTCCTTTTTCTTTTCCCACTGTTTTCCATTTTTGAGTGTTTCTGGAAAACCTTTCCTATTCTCTGACACAGTACCAGTGACTGCCACACCAAGCTCAAACAGATCTTTTACAAGTTACATTGAAGTATAAAAACTATCTACAAACAAATGGTATCCCTGATAAAGCAATGGTCGGATTAGTTCCATCACAACGTCATAGACAAGACCATGCTCACTTACATTTCTAGCAGAAACGAGGATTTAATGTGCAGGGCTTGAAGTGAGGGCCGGTCAACGGACATTGTCAAGTCAAAAAAAGTTTTCTGGCCAAATGCAGTGTAGTCACAGGGGCGTGTCCAGACATTTTTTGAGGGGGGGTTCCAGATTTCTTATGGCGGTTAATCACCATAAGAAATCTGGAACCTTGACTTTTGAATTCAAAACTAGGTGATCGAGACCGATCGACTGGAATATTATACAGGAGTTTTTTTTTCCCATTAAGTGGAACAAGCTGTTGGACTATCACTAACTTGCCAAATAAAGGTTCATGTCTCAAAGAGTTTGTTTGCCATGAAGGGGGGTGCCGGAACCCCTGGAACACGCCCTTGAGTCATCTGTTTCCAGACATTATTTGAAATTATACTCATACCTCGGAAACATCTTTTAAAATGTTGTCACTAAAATTTGGACAGGACGAGCTGCAGGAATTTAACTACCATCTAGATAAAGCTCTGTCCTATTGATGTAGGAAGTTTGAAGAAAAAACTTGAACGGCGAAAATGTGTTTCTTAGCAAAACTCTCATATTTGAGGTTTACAACGACAATTAGTAAAACGACATTCGATGAGTTTTTAAAATTTGATGCTAATTTTTCGTAAGGCTCATCCGCGATACTTGAAAATAGATATGTGAAAACGTAAAGGCAATCCATTCCATGGTAATGTTTGTACAGAGCGATGTCTTATATGCTTTAAAGTTTGGATCGAATTTTCAAGCGGCGTCGTGACGTTTGCCCAAGGCGTTCCATCCAAATTCAAACACAAGCAAAAGATAAACTACAAAATGGTTATCTTTTCTGAGTATTTCAAACTCCTAGGGATAAAATGCTCTACATTAATTGACATATGGTTACAAAATCAAGGTTTTCATTGACAAGAAAACTTAGGAATCACCTTTTCTAAATCTGCTTTCTTCTTTTCGAGAGCCATAAATTTCATCCGTAGGGTCTCATGGTTCTTACATACATATATATCAAGAGTATCGTGTTAAGCTTTTGTAGTAAATTGAAATTTAGCAACTGAATATCATTTTTCTTTTATACCTGGTGCGCCTTTTCATTTCTCTAATAATGACAACTCATGCTGGTAAAATTTCCACTCCCGAAAAGAGCGAGTAAAAGTTGTGGAGTTGATACTTACAATAATAATCAATTTTAATTATTGGTGGCCCATTTGAATAAAATGCCATATTATAAAGTGTGTTTGAGAAATTGCTCAGGCACATTAAATTGATTTTAAGAATGATTTCAAAAAACTGTACTCTTGTTTTTGAAAAGGAAAAATCTTTTAAGCCTTTGATAAAAGATAATTCTGAGGTGCCAGGCATTCTCTTTTGTAGAGTCCCAAAGAATAGATCTTGGTGGAAAAGATAGTTGGAGTCATTTGGAGTTCCAGGCCATTTACCACAAAGGATTATTGTAGACAAAGTTAGTGATGGGGTATCCTTTCCACAATTTCTACATTGAAAAGATGGCTTTTTGAAGTCAAATCGTCCTGAATGAAAAGATAAATAAATAAGTTAGTTATCTATTAAGAATATCAAATTCCACCATTTGAAGTGGTATTCCACAACTTTAGAAACAGTATTTTTTCCATTATGTGACATTTTCTATTATTAACACATCCAAAGTGGCACACCAGGAAGGATGTGAGGTATTGCTATTAATTAATTGTATGGATTAAGAAAATCGTATAAAGAAATGCTAGCGGTACTAGTTGTATTCATGCTTGCGACAGAGAACGTGTTTACAAAGTTTAGTACTAACACATTGGACGTACCCGGTGTGTCCTGGGCGGTTGACTGCAGTGGCAATGTTGATTGACTTGTTGTTGCCGCAGGCGATTGCGAGCCGGCAGTTTGCTGTGTAGCGGCAAGAACAGCCCTGACCACGAGCTTGTTGTCCACGAGCTCCCGTCGGTATTCCTGTGAGAGTGTCACGGTGGACGTTGATTGCGGAGTGCTGCTGAGCGGATTTCGTTCAGGAACCTCTTCGTTGAGGTTTGTCAGAGAATGTTTCGGTGGCATGGTGGAAATTAAACTCGTGTTGTAGCGTAATAGCGTCGTATAGCAAGTACTAGCGATAGCGATGGCGAGTAAAGGTTCGTGTGGTTGGCATTAAGCTAGCTTGATCACGTGTGTAGCGTCTTATCGTATTTCGTAATGATAGCTATGATCCGTATCTCAGACAGGCCACAGAGATCGACTAGAATAGATTGCAACATGCTATAAACAACTTGCTGAGTCGATCAACGATAGCGTGAGGTTATAAATGCGTTGACAGCGGAAGATAGCGGTATGCGTCGGGACGTTACTGCAAGATGTCATTGACCTCGAGTCTAATTTTGCCTAAATTACATTTAACCACATGAAAAACAGGATCTTGTTGACTCATATTTACTGAGGCGTGTTTTTTTCTTGAGGACTTTATTATCATAAAATTAGTTTTCGAATATATTGATGGAGAACTTGTTTGCGTCTCACCATTCTTTAACTTTTTCTAGTTCCGAATTTATAGTTTTTTCTAGAGAGTTCAGATCTTTGAAAGAAGCGAACACATTCGTATCATCAGCAAAAATTTTGAAACTTAGGACTTTAGCTTAATTTGAAAGGTCATTTATATATATCAAAAATAATAGCGGACCAAGTGAGCTTCCATGAGGAATTCCACAGCTAATTGTTTCTAGATCTGATGTAACATCTCCTACTGCAACATATTGCTTCCTGTTTGATAAATAACTGTTAAACCATCCCAGTGGTAGACCTCGAATTCCATAAGCTAGTAGTTTATTAAGTAAAATTTGATGATTTACAGTATCAAATGCTTTTGATAAATCTAAGAAAACATCACAAGTGTAGAAGTTGTTGTCTATAGATTTTTGAAGATTGTCTGCAATCTCTGTAGTAGATTGAGCGGTTGAGTGCACTTTACGGAAGCCAAATTGTAATTCAAAAAGAATCTTTTGCTTTTCAATGTAATTTATAAGTTGCTTATTAATCAGTTTTTCAAATATTTAAGTGTAGATAAAGTAGAAATAGGACAATGATTGGCCAGATCGCAGGTGTCTCCCCCCTTGTCAACAGGAGTAACTTTAGATATTTTTAGGATGTCGGGGACAATGCCTGAAGTAAAGAATGGTTAAATACCAATGACAGAGGTCCAATGATATATTCACTGGCAAGTTTAATACACAGTTGGGAAACTCCAATCGTAGACTTATTTAGTTTAATACCTCTTATTTCATCTAATACTTGATGTGGTGTTATGCCGTGAAACATAAAGCTTCTTTCAAAAGAACGTTCAATATAGTTTAGAGGGCTTGTATCAGTTTGAAGAAGTTTTCCTGCAAGTTCACGACCAACACTAATGAAATGTGCGTTGAGCTGCTGAACGATACTTTTTTTTGTCAATGTAAAACTTGTTTTTATATAGTATTTTTGAGATTTGTTTCTGAGAAGAATTCTTTTTCCTATTGATAATCATTCCTATAAGCTTCCAAGTAGTTTTTAAATTGTCGCTGTTCAGGTCAAACTGGTCTTGAAAATACTTTTATTGTACAGTATTACTTTTAAAGGGTCTTTACTAAGAAAATGAGATTTAAATAACTTTTGCTTTCTCTTTATGGATGTGAGAATGGCATTAGAAATCCAAGGTTTCTTAATTTGTCTTTTCTTTTTATTTGAATTTTGAGGAAGTGGCACATGCTTATCAGAAATCGATTGAATTGCGTTAATGACTCCGTTCATACTTTCATTAACGTCAGATGAAATTAGATTATTGAAATCAATAGTCTGTATGTCTCTTTGAAATGCATTATCAGATTTAGAGAAGTCACGGTAATACTTAGAATACTTTGATGTAGGAAGCTTATTTGACACTGCAGAAAATAGGGAAGTAATCAGTGATATAGAAAACAATCTTCGAATTATTCATATTAAAAGAATCAAGGAAAGATGCAAGTTGAAGTAAAATTATACAATTAACACCTGAAATAAAATTTCAATGACTTAGACCTTTTTTTCTAATGTATTTTAAAAAGTAAACAAACACGCTTATTCGGTACAACGTCAAAATTTCGATTTTTCAGAAGACTTGTAGATCGAGGCGGTTATCGAAAAAAGCTATTTTAATTAGAACTCAAGAAGAGAGTCTGATTTCAAGCTCTGGAGGACTTTATTCTCCATAGAGACAGCTCAAAGTCACGGCGGTATTCAGGAATAAAATCTCACAAACTCGATCGAGCGAAGCTTTAATATTACTGATCAACAGTTGTATTTACTAAGTGACTTCTTAAGAAAATAATCAATGTAGATGTACGTAGATCGTAGAAAAATAGTAAAAGACGAAAAAAAGAACAATTCCAATGAAGTTTTGAAGGAAGTTCGGCCAGTTTTGTCATTTAAATAAGCCGTTCTGAATAAAAAGTAGATTGATCGCCACGCATTACAAGATTACAAACAGCCGAAGCAATGCTCAGATTGTATGTTGAAATGTGCGAAGGTCTAAACGAGAATTCGTTCCAATAAATAATCATTAATTTACCGACTTGGATGAAGACGAAATAAATAACATTTCTAAATGTATTTCTATAAAATATTTGCTTAGTTCACAGTGTAAAGAATTAGTTTCATTTGAAGTAGGAGCCGTGACCCTTGAAGGTCAAGATAAACAGTAATGTAATCAACACGCATAACGCAACGCTTTATGTTGATCGTCCCGATTGTATCATAAACGGTCGATTATCTTGTATATTCAGTTTTGAGCTCGTAGGTCGAATTATTCCTAGAATAAAACACACAGCCCGCCTTTGAAATTGAAAATAAAGAAAGCGTTTTCAAATAGATCTTCTTCCAATTGTACTCTATGCTTGACTCAGTTGACTCTATCGCGATGTCGTAGTCGAAGTCGTCTTTCGTATTAATTGAAGTTCAGACAATTTTCAATTCCAAACTCAACAAACTAGCGAAGAACTAGATGCTAAAAGGAAAATAATAAGGACGATTACTTATCTTACTAGATAAATTGAGCATTCAAAATATTAATTCGAGCGAAATATTTGGAATCCGTTTGAGAATGTCAACAAGCATAAAGAGGGCACAGGAAGACCAATCTTCCAAAAGTGCAACAAGTATCCACGAGTTCGCCAAAGGGCGTTTGATCTTTATTGTGTAGTGAAAGCAATTATTCCTTAAAAATTTCGAATACTTCATTGTTCAAGTCTGCATAGTTTGACTTTCTTTTATTCCGTTTGAAGACTAATCGGGCGCAATGTTTTGTTAACTTTCTTCGGTTGTATTTTTGCACCCTGTACTATGATTATTTCATTTTGTAATATGTGTAACTTCCAGGTCATATTTGTGAATAAGCAAATTCTTTCAAACCTACTTTGTTTCATGGCGGTTTTTAACATTGAACTAAGTTGTACCAATCATTCAAACCTTGTATGCGCCATTTAGGATATCAGTAGAAGCTGTTGGGTCATTGCTCTTTCTTTTTAAATCATAATTAACACGACTTTTTAAAGGATGACACGAAATACAGATAAGAAGTCCGCCAGGAGTACCTATCGAATACCCCGCATCAGAAAAAGCTTCCAATATGGGATTTCAGCTATGGCACAGAAAAGAACGTAACTAGGCCAAACTTTGCTAGATTCATGCTTTTCGTTTCGCAGAAAAAAGCACTCTGCTGCATATCGAGACTCTGATGTAGGAAACTAGCTCAGCAAGAACATTACCGTCCACTTGGTTGATCAGCAATTGCATCTGCTTCATTTTCTTGTTGACTCTTCTTTCCTTTCTTATAGTATCACGCTAATCAGCTTGCATCGTAACTGGCATCAAGCGCTTTAAGATCACCCTAATTCAATTTGTTCTCAATATTATAGTTTAAATATGTTAGATTTGATATCATATTATAAATAATGACAATGATAATAGTAATAATCGTAATAATATGATAAGATATTTAGGGTTTACCTTTTTGTGTTTTGTGGTTATTGTTGCTGTTGTTTTATTGTTAGGAGCTCTTCAGCTGGTGAAAATTCTAATCCTTGTTGCAATTCTAATTTTAATTATTTTTCTTTTCCTGTGACCCTCCCGTCTGCCCACACATCCATCTATCCCTCCCTCCAGGGCAGTCCTAAGAGCTTAAGTGGCAGCGCGTCTCATCTGTGGAATGGGTTGCTTCTTAACGGCTACTGCCACCTTTCGGGCTTCAGCCCAGAAGTAGGACCACTCTGGAAAATCGCTTCGTTTTAACGAGATATTGGCAATAAAAAAAAAAGATAATTCTCTTTGAATTGTGTGGAACAATTGTCAGTCCAAAGCACGAAGTGTCCAAACACAGCTGCTTCACTCCTTTTCAAGAAGAAGAAATCCAAAAAAGAAATCACTTCATCGGGTCCTTCTCCAACGGTCGATGGATAAATAAAAATGGAATATTTGCTGGCGAATAGGATTTTTATGCTCCCCTCCAACTGTTTTGTAATTATTTGATTAATAAGCCATTAAAGATAGGCTAAAATTATAGTTACGTAAGAACAGAAGTCACGCGGCAGATGGGCAGCGGTACTCCTTTTGATAGCTGTTGTCATGGGCAACTATCTATCCACGTGATACAACTTCGTGGGATCAGTTGCTTCACGTCCTTGAACAGCTAAGACGTCAGGTTTTTCCCACCCTCCCTGCCCATTTTTGCTATTGCGTGGCGTTTGTTGCCCTCACCTTTGCTGGGCTAAATTTGAACAGTTATATCAAATTTTATGAAATGATTGTAAGTATCTAGATTGAACTTATTAACTCAATAAATCGGCTTTGGGTTTTTAACCCATAGCCCTTATCGTTCAATCTTGTCTATCTTTATCTCGCCCAGTAAACAGAGCTCAGGCTTAGCAGCACTTGATATATTTTTAGAATTTAAGGGGAAAGTTGGGGGAGAGCATAAAAAGGTCAAATATTCCAAATAGTCTTGTTTCCAATCTCTTTTTGTAATAGGCGTCTTGGCTGGATAACTTCGGTAGCTGAATGGTTTTATGACACTCTAGATTCAAGATTAGACATGTTTTATTCATTTTAGTAAGATTATGAACAGCAGTAACAGACATTATTTCAAAAGTTGACGTCATGTTACTAAAAAACGCATTGGCGCGCGCTATAGTTTTGCCAGAGGTTCGATTTTGGCATTCTCGAATGGAATGAAAGTTGTGTTAAACGTTTCCTTTTTCCTTTAGTGGTACACTATATATATTGCGGTGGAATATACCTTGATCAAATTACGCGTGCATTACATGACTTTTTCTCTTATTGTCTAGATATTTACTCTTTTTTTCTTGCTTTGCAGAATGCTTTTAAGATAGACGTTTGTCGTCTTTTGTTATTATGCATGTGATAAATAGCAATAGCACTAAGTAAAATAGAATGAGGTAACCATAAGGCTTGGGCACATGTTACTTTAATAAGTAGTTTTTGCATATAATTGCGTGGTTGGCAAATTGCTAAACGATACTAAAGTGTGCGTGTAATTGGTTGTCGGTCTTGGTTTGATACTCTTGCTGTCGTTGCTACTGCTGCTATTTCATGGTCCTTAACTAAGCTCTGCTGTTCTCTAATTATCCGAGAGTTTGAATCTAACTAGATGCGTTAAGTATACGAAGTAGAGTGATTCTCATATGACCGTGAAAGAAAATGGACCATTTAGTTTGTACTTTTTGATAAAGAACAAAAGAAACAATGGGTTTAGAGTCTACTACTAACTATATTAGTTTGCCTATTCTCTCACAGTCATATGAAAATCACTCTAAGACTGACAAAATATGAAAAAATAAAACGATTTGTGCTATAACTGGCTTTTGACCCAGGCCTTAAGAGCAATTGTCTGTAAGCGTCGGCTGGGGCATGAAGGATAGAAAAATCGAAAATTTTCAAAACTCATTCGAAGAATACCCTCAAAGCCCTTATCACAAAAATATAACTTTTAGTTTCATCCGATCTTTTTTTGGCGAGTTATCGAGCATTTTATGATTTGACGTTCATCGACCGATTTTAACGGCTCGAGAAGGCCGATTTTAAACAGCTCTATACGACAACTAAACAAATACGAAACTTAGTCAATGCTTGTTTTCTCAATAAAGAATTATGTCTTCGAAGTATTCCAGTCGCTTTATCAAGTATTTCGAAAACTGGAATTTTTTCGGGTTTTTTTTACTTACCCCTCTTTCGACCAACTTTGCCGTAGTCAAAAATTCACATAATTCAAACCCCAAAAAACCCAATTGGTACATGGACTAGCCGATTGGTTGTATACTCGACAGATAGACTGATATTTCGGTTACAAATTTGTGAAATAAAATTCTTGGGCACTTGAAATCGGAATTTTTAAGAGCGTCGAACGTTTACCCTACTTTCGTAAATATCGTGACCCTTTAACCTTATACATTAACAACACGAAGTCAACAACTTGTCTTTCAAAAATTGCGAACTTAAAAATTTACCGAACAATTTATTGCTTGTAATAAAAAACTAATACAATAGATCATATCTCAAAGTTTTGAAGGGTTTTCGAAGCCAAAAAATTCTGTTATTTTTTTAGGCCAATTCAAACACGATGACATGAACTTCAATCCGGTAAATAAACAAGCATAACAGAAAATAAACTAGCGAAAACTTTTTACCAAGTTAAAAATGGCCTAAAAGGAGTTGTTAATCAGAAGTCAATAACTAAATCCAGTTAGAAATACCAGATCGCATCAGCGGCTGAAGAATAAGGATTACATCGAATTAATATGAGCAATCTCTGTCTCACTTCTCGAGCTCTATTGTCGGGAAGTCGGACGATCGCAGACGTCGATTACTTTATAATTAATGTCAAAGTGATTCCGACCAAGGGTAAAAGGTTTTTTTTGTAAAAAGAAAAACCCATAAATTCAAGAATAATGTATAAATTAATGACTGGATATTTGAAAACCACAAATAGCCGAGAGTATTGGAAAGTTCGGGCAAAGTTTAAACTCATTTTGAAACAAAAAACTCGCAAGACATCAGCTTTAAAACTGGTTCCGACGGGACGGCACAACGCAACCTGTCATTTGTGATAATCGTGCAGACCGGCCAGCGCTCTCCAGAAACATGGCAGCTTGTAGCTATTCGACACTCGTTGGTGGTGATTGTGGTTCGAGTACTTTTAATCCTGGCAATGCAGAATGTGTGATAGTAAGCCAATGTAATAGAGACATCAGGAACCATCTGAAGTTGTTTGCCGTGTGAGATTCGGCTTTGGACACTGAATCAAAACTTCTATTAGCTCGAGCAGGTAAGAACTCAAAACATCGAGCGCTTGCATGAGAAGCGATTTCTCATAGATACTTCCTACTAGAATTAATGTTTCGTGCATTTGATTTCGATCTCAAGGTGTTTTTGACAAAACGGAAGAACTCTCTATTGGATACAATGTATGTCCAAGGCATCGTGACCAATTTGGTGTAAGATGGCGCTGTAACAAGAAAAGTTGCGCATGTCCCATTGACTGGTCGGGTCATGGAACTCAACCCCCAAAAGGTGATCGAGGCATTACCGTGGAACAATCCAAACGCCTTTTCAAGTTTACAAAAATACTGATACCAGTTGGCTCACGTAAGTCTTTATTTATTACACATTTTTGGTGGGTCTACAAACGTGGAGTAAACAATCTCCCACCCCCCCCCCCCCCCCACCCAATCTGAGTTGTGGACGTACATGATGACGAGGATAAACCAAGAAATAGTACACAGTTTTTGATGCTACTCCCCCCCACACACTCACACACAGAAACAAAAAAACACAAAAACACAAATCTAATTATTTTCTTGCACACTGTTCTTAGCAATTTGCCGAAGATGTAGAGAAAGATTGCGTAAGGTTGAGGATATGAGGTTGTCGTACCAATGCAAGAAACTGGAAGAACAATCTGAGCGTCAAGAACAAGACCCTGCCTTTCAGGAGGAAGAATCTCAAAGTGATCAAATATCAGAAATGGAAAACACGGAGGTACAGACTTCGTTTATTCACTGGTCGATAGATTAAAACCTCCGGTCCCCGGACAGGGCGGGGGATTAACCCGGCGTTACCAGGGCCTTGACTCGCATTTAACAACGTGAATGCACGGAGACAAGGGACACTAAAAGCGTACTGCAACAGTTTTGCCACTTTAACAGCATCAACTTTAAAAATGTCAAACAAAATTCTTTTCCCGCTTGTATCTGGGATAGGGCTGGAAATTTAAACTAGCTGAATGTTGAATTCCTCACATGTCAGGAATGGGGGTTTCAACTGAATAGTGCAATAATTATAACCTGCATTTCCAATAAGATTTGTCTTACATTGTAGATGACGTCATTTTTTCTTTTTAACTAGGAAAATGATTTTAAAGAATTATGCGCAGTCTTCAAGAACATGTCATTGGCGAATTTGTTGGACGAACCTACATCAAGCCCTTTCTCTAGTGTTGCTGGTAGCAGTCATGAATCGCTAGCGTCTAGTACATCAAGTGATGCTTGTGTGAACACAGCATCCCTTGCTGTCCGAAGAAGGAAACTAAATGAATTCCTGTCTTCTTGCGATCTACCATCAGTTGGGCCTTCTAAAAATAATTTTGGTAATATCACTTCAAGAGCCAAACAAAATCGCATCATCAAGACAAAAGATGCAGTTGTGGCTGTCCTCAATGTCATTGCTCCTGGAGAACCTGGTTTGCTGTGGGACGCACTCAAAGCGTCTCGAGCTGTTGAACAACTTCTCAACATAGAGAGTGATGACAACAAATACCTAGACGCCCTTGCTGAAACATACAGAAACGCCTCCACATGTGATACAAGGAGACAAATCTTGTCAATCATGGCGGATTTAACGACCCTAGAAGGACTTCGACAGTACATACCAGGACTCACTGAGTACAGGTTCAAAATAGCAAGAATGCATGGACTAAAATATGGACGGGGCGTTCCCTTACCTTTAGACAAAAGTCCAAGAATGCGTGTCAACATGGATCAACTCGATCATTTTCTATCCTTTATTACCAGCTCACACGTAATTCAAGACCTTCCATTTGGACAGAGATACTTACACCTTTCGTCCGGAGAGATCCTCGAGACTCCAAATGTCATTCGTACAATCATCCCTCAAAGAATCGTACAACAATATCAACAGTATTGTCAGGAGTCGAATTTCAAACCGTTTGGATCATCTACCATGCTACGCATATTGTCATGCTGCAGTGCAACAGTCCGGAGGTCATTGCAAGGTCTTGATTATTTTTCAGCTGAAGGGGCTAAAGCCTTTGATGATCTCTATGGCTTGCCTGACAGAGTAGAGGCGAAGAGTGGTGTTGATAGGAAAAAACTGATGTTGTTAAAGAAGGATCTGAAAGAAGGTAAACAGTACCTGAAGACGGACTATAAGGTAATCCTTTAATAAAACAAAATTGTAAATAAACCCGTTCTGGGATACCTTCTGATTCCGTCTTGTGTAAATGTTGCGCTTTGAACCAATGACAGCACGCGAAAAATGCATCCTGTCGTTTGGTTATAAACCATATAAAATATATAATATCTAATGAGATGCAAACAGTTTGTATTTGCAGTGGCGTATCCAGGGGAAGGGTGCAGGGGGTGCGCACCCCTCCCTGGTTCGACTTTGTGCCCCTATACTTCGAAGATAACCAATACAAAATAATGTTTTTTCCCTTTGATTTTAAGGGGTGCACCACTCCCTGGGTTAACTTTGTGCGCAGCACCCCTCCCTGAACAAATTCCTGGATCCGCCCCTGATTTGTATGATATCAATGATGTGGCTAGTCCTTTTTATGTTCTTGATTGTAAAAATGATGTTTAATGAATTTAATGTCTTCTTTTAGGTTCACATTTCAAAGGACTCCCGAGTCGCCGATCACTGCATGGTATACGCCCTAGGTGACAGTAAGAATAACAATTTAGAGTCGACTTGCTCACATGTCCATGATGAATTCTGTCAGCAGTGCGAAGCAATACAAAGTGCCCTAGAAGAAACAAAGAAAGTCTTGAAGGAAATTGAGTTGTCAAATGATGAGCGTGATGATTTGATGTATCTGTATGGTCAAGCTACGCAAGCCATCCAGGCCTGGAAATGCCATCAGCTCAGAAGTATCAGGCAAGATATGAGTCGTACTTTTATCCTAGACACGAGCCTTGATGAAAACTCTATCTTTTTAACTCAAGACTGGGCGATGAAATTTCTTCCTCAACGATACAGGGAAACACAGGCCGATTGGTATGGAAAACGAGGAATCTCGTGGCATATTAGCGTAGTTGTCACCAAAGTAGGAGGGATTATAAAACAACAAGCATTCATCCACATCGCCAAAAGCTGCTCCCAAGACAGTGTTTCTGTTGTGCGCATGCTTGATCATACTCTAAGAACATTGAAAACTGAGCATCCTGAATTATCCAAAGTCTTTTTGCGCCAAGACAATGGTGCATGTTATCACAGCTCCCTCATGCTGTCCAGCTGCCAACAAATGAAAGCTCATACAGGAATAGGTGTTGCAAGAGTTGATTTTAGTGACCCGCAAGGCGGTAAAGGAGCGTGTGATAGGAAGGCGGCAGTAATTAAAGCACACGTTCGAAGATACATTAATGAGGGTCATGATGTTAACACGCCAGAAGAGTTCCGAGAGGCCATCCTTTCTAATGGCGGCATACGTGGTGTCAGGGTAGCGGTTATCGACGCGAAAGTTCCACCGGATATTGACGGCGTTGGCCCCAAATGGGATGGAGTGAGTTTCTTGAACAATTTCGAATATACAAAGAAGGGTATAACGGCATGGAGAGCATACGATATCGGAATAGGGAAGCAGATTTCAAGTAAAAAGTTTTGTGAAGGTAATGTAATAACCGTGATATCTATGATTGATCAAAGTAGTAAGTTGTTGCTGCAATATTACGATCAGTCGAATTCTGATGATGCATGGCCATAGCTTGATGGCCGAAATGTCAAAACCATAAACAATGAAATATCTTCTCATATATTCGTTCATCATTACAATTAAACATATTTGCTTTGTTTTAGCCTTGAAGCTAAATGATTGCCAGTTTACCGAGAAGTTTTCACCAGGAGATTTTGTTGATATTAGTATAAAGAAAAAAGCAGAAAAGCCTTCCCAGACTGTGAACTCCCAAGATTCTGAGCCTGAAGATCAAGGAAATAATCTCTTCACATGTCCCAACGCAGGCTGTACCAGCGAATATCAGCGCTATTTTGGTCTTGAAAAACATATGAGCTATGGAAAATGCCATCTAGCTCCTGAAAGGGAAACACTGATGGACAAGGCTAAAGTCCTGTATACGTCAAAACTTATCGAAGGCACCAGTGCAAACCTCAATATCAACCCCACAGTATTGCAAAAAGAAAGCGAGGGTGGAGCTGTGCTAGCACTTGGTTGGGCCCTGAAGACCTCAAAAAAGGCCAACCGTTTCAATGAAAAACAAACACGTTATTTAGATGACAAGTTTAAAATCGGCGAGGAAACAGGAAACAAGGCCGATCCTGCAGCAGTAGCAAAAGATATGCGCTTTACTCGGGATTCCGAAGGCAAGCGCCTTTTCAACATTGATGAGTTCCTAACTGCTCAGCAGATTAAATCATATTTTTCAAGAATGTCGAAAAAAGCGCGCCAAGGCGGAATGGATACACCAGATCAAGCTGATGACGATGATGATGAGTTAGCAGCAGAAGATGAAGACAGTTATCACAAAACACGTGAACATATCCTGCAAGAAGTCCAGCTAAACCACCCGATCGTCTACGACACCTTGAATATTTGCTCTTTATATTCAACGAAAAAGCTTACACACCTAGGTGTCTCAGTGTTGCGTTCTGTCTGTGGGCATTTTGATCTTGCGGTCGACCATATCCAAGTTCGTCGTAAAGCGCCTTATATCAATCTGATCAAGGAACTGGTAGAGTCTTGTGCATGCCAGGGACGGATCTAGAGGTGCCGAGTCTACCGAGATGCAACGGCCCCTAAATGAGAAAAATGCGATGGTCTCTCTTGATGGTCAAAATTGTTCTTCCAGTCAGTTCTTGCATTCAGCACATTCCTTTCGGCACTTGAACGACGTACTATCTCCCATATACAATTTTTATCTGAGCATCTTCGGAAAATAAGTAAGGACAGAAGACAAGAACAAAATGGGAATTGTGTGTGTGGAGGGGGGGTGGGGGTTGCGCAGCCCCCAAAGTTCAATAAAACAACCAAATGCAATGAACCCTCATTGGAGAACTTTTGTGGTTATGAATGACAGGCGGTTGCGTTGTGCCGTCCCGTCCGAACCAGTTAAGCTGATGTCTTGCGAGTTTTTTGTTTCAAAATGAGTTTAAACTTTACCCGAACTTTCCAATACTCTCGGCTATTTGTAGTTTTCAAATATCCAGTCATTAATTTATACATTATTCTTGAATTTATGGGTTTTTCTTTTTACAAAAAAAACCTTTTACCCTTGGTCGGAATCACTTTGACATTAATTATAAAGTAATCGACGTCTGCGATCGTCCGACTTCCCGACAATAGAGCTCGAGAAGTGAGACAGAGATTGCTCATATTAATTCGATGTAATCCTTATTCTTCAGCCGCTGATGCGATCTGGTATTTCTAACTGGATTTAGTTATTGACTTCTGATTAACAACTCCTTTTAGGCCATTTTTAACTTGGTAAAAAGTTTTCGCTAGTTTATTTTCTGTTATGCTTGTTTATTTACCGGATTGAAGTTCATGTCATCGTGTTTGAATTGGCCTAAAAAAATAACAGAATTTTTTGGCTTCGAAAACCCTTCAAAACTTTGAGATATGATCTATTGTATTAGTTTTTTATTACAAGCAATAAATTGTTCGGTAAATTTTTAAGTTCGCAATTTTTGAAAGACAAGTTGTTGACTTCGTGTTGTTAATGTATAAGGTTAAAGGGTCACGATATTTACGAAAGTAGGGTAAACGTTCGACGCTCTTAAAAATTCCGATTTCAAGTGCCCAAGAATTTTATTTCACAAATTTGTAACCGAAATATCAGTCTATCTGTCGAGTATACAACCAATCGGCTAGTCCATGTACCAATTGGGTTTTTTGGGGTTTGAATTATGTGAATTTTTGACTACGGCAAAGTTGGTCGAAAGAGGGGTAAGTAAAAAAAACCCGAAAAAATTCCAGTTTTCGAAATACTTGATAAAGCGACTGGAATACTTCGAAGACATAATTCTTTATTGAGAAAACAAGCATTGACTAAGTTTCGTATTTGTTTAGTTGTCGTATAGAGCTGTTTAAAATCGGCCTTCTCGAGCCGTTAAAATCGGTCGATGAACGTCAAATCATAAAATGCTCGATAACTCGCCAAAAAAAGATCGGATGAAACTAAAAGTTATATTTTTGTGATAAGGGCTTTGAGGGTATTCTTCGAATGAGTTTTGAAAATCTTCGATTTTTCTATCCTTCATGGCCCAGCCGACGCTTACAGACAATTGCTCTTAAGTACCTTGAGATTGCAAGAACGTTGTTACAAGAAAAAGAACATTCGAGCGGGATCGATTAGCAAACTTTTGCAATACTGTAACTATTGTTTGGCAACACTGGCTATTACATTCATATCTTAAGAAATAGCACCATACCTAATTTCGCTTTCTCTTAAGGGTTGGCGAAGTTCAGTTTTAAGTTTTAGAAGTTCTTCTTGGCTCTTTCTCCTGGAATATACTGCCATGATGGGTATGGCAGGTCTGGCAGGTGTCAACTTGGGCTTTCCGGAATGAATACTGGTGACTCATTTTTTTCAATAAAATGTTTTCTGATTGCCGAGTAACTGAGAGGTGCGCTTTTGTTCTTCATTTTGAGGTTATTGCTTTTAAGGTCAGGATGCTGTTCTGTGACATCTTTCCAAATGCCACTTAAGCTGTAGTTAGGGTCAAAATATAGTTTTGCAGTTCTTTGGCGCCTGTAATGACTTGGTCCAGGATAGTAACCTTAGATGAAATTAGTTACTAACTCGTTCGACAGCTGGAAGTAATCTTCTTGCATTGTTCTTGTGTTTCCCTTGTTGATCGTGTTGCAATGTTGGATAGCCCACGTTTTGTTTTCTCAAAATTACCCATATCTTTTTATCCGATATTGCAAACACCTTTTTAAAGGGAGTTTTGCAGACTATACCAAGGCTAGGAAATGTGTAGAGAATCCTCCTTTTCACATCCTTAACATGTGAAATAACCTGTGAAACACCTGTGAAAATCCCATCCATTTTTTTATAATATAAATCCATTTCACATGGTAAAAACCTGTGAAAAACAAATTTACGTGTTGTAATAACTAATTAATTTCACATGCAAAAGAACGTGAAATTATATGATCTTTAGATCTGAAAATATGCATGTGATCCGCATGATCCAACCTTTGTGAACAATGTAACAAAAAAATGTGAAACAACAGCATAAACATTAGAGTATAAAAACAGTTTTAATTCTATCAAATCAATAAATAAAATTTGTGAAATATATTCTAAAACAAATTATTGAATGTTTCGTAATGACAAAGAACTATACGTATGTAATTATCATAGTCATATCAAATTAATTATAATTTAATCCTAAATAACGCTCATGATTATTTTTACTTAATTTACTTAATTTTCTTCGTCAGCATATCCTACATCTTCAAACTCCTGGTCTTCGTTTCCATCTTTACCATCTTTGTCGTCTTCAAACTCTTCACCCTCAAGGTCTTCTTCGTCATCATATTCTACGTCTTCAAACTCCCTGTCTTCGTTACCATCTTCGCCAACTTCAACCTCATCGTCTTCAACCAGTTCTTCGTCACAACCTTTGTCTTTGAAATCCTCATCCTTTGATTCATCACCTTCCTTGTCGTCGAACTCGGCTTCTTTTAATTTCTCGTTCCCTTCATCTTCATCCGTTCTGGTCACTCCTTTTCCAACACCCTTTTTAGTGGAGTGTTTGTCTATATCGGTCATAATAAAATAATTATTGCATTGGTATATTTTCCAGCTACATTCAGTTATATGGTTCAACGAGCCACAATCGATTTTGTTACTGACATTTTTTCCTTTCTTTTCACTGTGTGCAGCAACTAAGAAAAGTAAAGAACAGTATTAATAGCTAGTTCAGTTCAAAATACCGATACACAAACTCCACGCATATTATTTCAACAATGCGCAATTTTTTGTTCTCTCTTTCAGGTTATGCTCGAATTTTTTGAGTTTGTTCGCCCCTCCCCCTTCAAAAATCTAATGGTCTGTCCCTTAGTCAAAAATTTTTAGGGTAGACTATGACCTTGTTGAGCGAGGCTCTAAACCTTCATCTAAACTTGGATGCACCTTTATCCCTGATTAAGGTTTTTAAGGTTCTTTTAAGGAGCCTTTTAAACATATAAGCAGATAGAATTTTCTTAATTCACATTTCAAATCTAAAAACAGTTTCTATAGACCCTTCGCTATTTTCGCCAGGTGGTATTGGTGAAAAAATGGGAGGCTTTCAAATAGTGACCATCAACAGTCTGGCCTTGATATATATATCGTTTTACATTGACGAATTATATACAAAGTCAGAGATCAGTTAGAAATGAACGGGCGGGATCTCGAATACTATTTGGCCTCAAGGCTAGTAGAGAGCTTTTCTTATTGCTGCGAGCCGTCAGGCAAGCAGCAACACTAATCTTGGGGTTCCTGTGTTTGAATTGGGCTACCTGTGTATCTGAATACCAGCAGAAATCTCGTTTTTTAGGATTTCTGTCATTCGTGCAATCGAGATGATTTTGAGCCTACAATCGATCTGGATTATCTTTTGATAAAGTGATTTTTCGGGCCAAGATAAATGGCAGTGGCCAGCTGCTGTCTCCCAGCACTTGTTTTGAAAACTTTAACTTTGTATCTACAAATTCAGTAGGTGTCAAACTATTATTATGATCAAACATTCCCAAAAAAGCAGGTGAATAGCAGTGCCTGCAATCAGTAATGATTTAAAGTAGGTTACCCGTTGTTAAATTTCCTTTTAAGCAGCAGAAAAGCAAGCTAAAAAGAAGAAAATAAATGCATGTATTACTAATTAGAGATCCACTAGAACATAAGCTAAGAGAAAAATATACATAAGTAAATTGCATTCACTTTGGATTTGGATGGAAGGTTTTTTCAATTCTCATGGAATATCACACATATAACACATTACTTGAGGCATGTATTGTACCTTATTTTAGTTGTTGTGGATGAACGTTTTAGATAGCCAACAATGGACTCTTTTACATTGCCTTCATCATTTCTAAAATTAAAGGAAGACTTACAATTAATTGGACATCTGTTACTGTATATTGTGTTACTTTTAATTACTTGCCAATAATATACAACCAGTTGAGTGCTCAAGAGGCAAATACACTAAACCTTAATTAACAAGCATTGAACTTTCAAAAAGAATAAATTAATAAGACTATACTTACACATTTATACTCTTTCGCTTTCCTGATTGTAGGTCGCCAATGTATTTCCGTCTGTTTTGAAGGGCCAAACCAAGACGGGCCTTAACTTCTTTAATGTGGTGTTCCAACTGTGGCGTCCAAACTTTAATCTAAACAAATAAAGATTATGATGTAAACATTAATTTTATAACTTTTAATATTCAGGGAAAAATTTTAGGTTTACTTTGAGGATTATTCATTATTTTATTTTTGAAAGAAAAAAATTGCCAGCCTTTTTTTCTTGACATCTTTAGCAATCAGCGTGAGTAATCAAGGAGAAATCATCTGCATTAATGTCACATGCCAAAAAAAAAAAAAACACTAGTTCGAAAAATGTGGCAAACTTGGCATCTGGAATAGATGGAAGTGTGTATGCCTTTTTCCAAATTTTAGCTTGCTTAGCACAGTGTCTCAATAAATTCTAAAAGATAACAAGAAGGTATTGAATTACTGTCTTCACACAAGTTTATTTAACATGGCGTACAATGACATACTCACCCTAAAAAATATTTGTGCACCAGTACACTTAACCTTAGGTCTTGCTTTGGCAAGCAATTCCTCTGCTTTGTAACATTCTATCATTTTCTGTAAATGGGACAATTTTTTGAAAAGGGTTTTTCAGCAATAGCTTTGCTACATTTTATGTTATTACAAAACTCTAATGATAAGAATGAGGAACTTGTAGATTTTAAACTATTCTCGCTATCTCTAATTTAAAAATATAGCAAGCTTATACCTAAAATCACAAGAGTTTTTCCTTTGTTCACTACTGAAGTTGATAAGTTAACAATTATTGTTGAACTTAGGCAGAGAGCTAGAAGTTATAAGTTACCTATAAGTAAGCTCATATTTCGACGGGAAAATAGTGGCATTACATTAATTGTAAAATACCTCATCTTTAGGGGGTAAATCTAGTTGCGGCGTGCTTTTTCTTGAAACCTCAAAATCAATCATGGACCCAAATGTTGAATTACCGTTTCCTCGATGTAGTGTATAAGCCAGGACCCCAAAAAAGACGGATTGTTACCACTCAAATGGACAAAGGCTCATGGCCATAACAATTTAGGTTATTAACCTAAATTTTTATTTTTGGGTGATAGCACTGCACAAAGTGTCATCTTCATGGTTTAAATACCATTTTCCCACCCCTCCCTACACAGGCAATTTTAGCTCACTTACGTTGATGAACACGAGTTAAAGCATTTGTAAGTACCTAATACACCCATACATTGGTTAAAAATATGTGCACATTACTTTTTATCGACTAAACCATCACTCTCAACTCACATGTGAACATCATAATGATCACGTGATTAGTCACATGGCCTATAAATGCCAAATATACCCAAATAGCCCGAACGACATAAGGATTCAGATCCACAAACACCTTCAAATTTGTATTTTCCTGCATATCTTGAAAATATTCGACTTTAAATGTTTGTTTTGATAGCGCAACATGAGATTCTGCTTCAAAACCAAATATTTCAACTCAATACTATTAAATATTCACTTTTACGGACTAGTTACCAGTCCCCTGGACTCACGGCCAAAGCTGTTTTAGGCATTGCCGCTTCGATTAAAAAAAGGAATTTAAAGTATTGATTTGGGTATATGATTCTCGCAAATCAAGTTAACTTCGTGAACAGAAGGATGGACCTTTCATCCATTGGGGATATTTGTTTTACATTTAATAAGGCCAGCCGATAAATCTACGCTATGGCATAACCCTTACGAACAAAACTGGATCTGTTTGCTGTGTCTTTGAATCCAGTCAAACCTAAACCTTGCATCAAGACTATCTCTTAACAGCAAAACTCGAGTTACTATGGTTGTTGACATTCTGCAATAGTTTTTTTTCTCTCTTTTAAGTTAGTTATTATATCTAATAACCGGCTGCTACCATTCGAGCTCTGACTATTTTATGTCGACTAACTAAAGCGAACTTCAAACCCGCAAGTAACCTATATATGCATGCATGACTTCATAACTTTCAAAATGGAAAAACCCTGTAACTCTAATGACTTCAGTAATGCACGACAAAGTTTATTAAAAGTCATCATCATCATCTTCGTCAACGTCATCATCGATGACATTTGCAGAATTGTCTTGGGCCGGCTGGTTAGTGCAGTCCTTCAGAGTGCAGAGATCTGTGCACTTTAATCCACTGGTCATGCAAACACAGCTCGAGAGTTCACAGGTCTTCTTACATTTACAAGCCAGCAGTTGCAGTACAGCAGAAGGAGCGGCCTGCCCATCCATCCAGTTGATCAGTAGTTCGATGGATGAGCCGTCAGTGGAGGTCTGTATCGTCCATCCCATACCATCTGGACTGGGGATGTCTGGGTGAGCTTCCAGGCTCCGTCTCCATATAGCTGCAGATGTGAATCAATCTTGCACTATTATATATCATTCTCATCTAGAGTTAGAAGACAAATAATAATTCAAATATTGGATAGAAGCAAGCATGTTCAACTAACCTGCTTGGTAGTTCGCACGAAGGACGTGTTTTCGAAAAGAGTCCTGGCAAGGTGGTAGCTGGTGCGACTCAATCTCCCCATTCTTTGCACAGAACAGCTCATACCTTGCATCATTCACACGGCTGGTGTTGCTGACCACTTGTGACATGTACATAGAGCAGGTGAACTTCTCCAAAAGAACGAAGAGATCTTCCGACACCGTCCATGCCTGCCCAAGCTCCCGGAACATTCTTCTCGCGCTATCGTCACTCTTTAGGATCTTGAGGGCTCCTATCTTCCCTTTACCAGCGAACGCACTAACTGTGTCACATCCTGTGAAAGAATGCAACCCAATCAGTGCCTCGCATACCTCTTGCCCTGTTCTCTGAACCACTCTTGTGATATCTACAAGTCGTGTCCTAGTTCTGGAGCCGCATCTCATGAAGAGCTTGGCATTGATGGTGCTGCAGAAGTTTAATAGCAAGATGAAAACGTCTGTATCTTCAGAGCAGACTGCGACTGCCTCGTATCCCTCCTGGGCAGCATGCGCGGCATGGAGCAGCAGACGTGTATCAGCTTCCTCCTGGCTACTTGTCAACTCCTCTACAATGTGGCTTTCCTTTTCCGTTATCTTCCAACATTCGTTCTCGGCAGTGACAAACAAGGCCTTTCCATTCATTCTTCCCATGCACGCTACACTTCTCCATTCTTGTGAAATGAATTTTATTAGACTAGTCTTGTTTTTTACCTCAGACAAGAACACCCTCCACTGTTTGACAAGCTGAGAGGCGCTGATGTCTGACAGCTGGACTCCGGCAACTTCTCCTCGCATGGCTCTCTCTGCATTCTTGATTGAGATATCTCGGTAAGTATCGAAGACCACGTCGATTCTGCTACTCTGGGCACCCTCGTGAAGAACGTTTGTTAGAAGTGAAGATGCAACCATTCCAAAGGTTGTCTGTCGCCCACTAACACTCAACTTCTGGACTAAACTCATGCCGTCAATTATAGTTGCCGAGTTTTGCGGAAGGCAATCAGCCAGCTGTACATCCTTTTGCAGGGAGGTCGCCAAGGCTGCCTTGTTTGTTTTCCGAGGAAGTCCTTCTGTAGTAGCTAAAGACCATGGCAGAGGTCCTAGACTGTACTGCAGCAATTCTCTGACTTCGATTTTTCGGCTTTGACCAATGATGATGATACGTCCGAAGAGAGATCTGTCAGCTTTCAAGATCATTGTCCTGCCATCGACGGAGACTTTTTTCTTCTTATTAAGGGAAGAAAAGGTTTTCAGTTTCTTCAACTTGATTTTGTCATGAAATTTTATCTGTGGTGGCGAGGATTCCAGGCGCTGCTCTCTGAAAACTTTGTAGGCTTCTTCCCCTACTTTCTGAGCGTCCAACAGGTCTCTAGTTACATCATCAGGTGCTCGTTTCGCGGTAGATAAACTAACAAGCTCTTTGCTTTCTGTGAAGGGGTTATTCCAGCCTTCAATCAGACTCTCGACCGCTGTTACAGCCTCTTCGTCTTTCCGTTTCCTTGTAGACAGCATGTCATCATGATGATAAGATGATTGCCTTACTTGAACCATGTTTCTCAAATGTGAAAGAAAAGAGCATCGGTACTCGGCAGTCATGTAGAATCTGTCTACTGCTCCTGTCTTTAGACTATACTTGATAATGCCTCCACTTGATTTTGTGTCCTTGTTGATAGTAACTTCGGTAGTCTGGTCTACGGGAAGGCGTCCAAAAGGGCTTTCTCCAGCAAGTTGAACAGAAAACTTCCCATCCATGAAGTTGGAATACACGTCGGGGTGTTCGGAGGGGAGATTCACCATCTGAGCATAGTAGACGGGAAGATACCTTGCGTAATTGACCTTATCGTACGCAAAGCACCAGGGGATCATGTTGGCGATGGCATGGAGATGGAGCTGCCAGTTACCTTCACGAGATGCTCGAATCAATTCGAGTAGTATATCACCAACAATGTCAATGTATGACATCCAAAAACAGGACAGTGGGCCATTATTAGTGCGCAAATATTGCAAGTATTGCTTCCAGAGCTGATGGATTTCTTTGAAATATTCACTGTTCAAGATACTTTCACAGATCTCGCATTCTGCTTCATCAACCACATCCTTGACCTTGTCTTCGAGGACATGTAGCTCGCGCACTTTATTTGCGTGGTTGGCTGTTAGCCATGGTATGAACTGCTTCCATATGAGTCGCATTAGGGCTTCGTAGATATACTTGTGGACGCGGACAGCACGATTATACATCTTTCCTTCGATAACATTAGATATTGATCCTTCAGCTAGAATGCCAGATTCAATAAAAATGTCCCTCAAGCCAGCATCTTGAAAGCGCTTCCCTATGGTGGACAGTAGGTTGCAAATAATGTGAAATGTTCCTAAGCGAAGAATGATATTTCCATACAGCTCTACGTTTTTCCAAGCAACTTCACATGCCTTGGCATATAATGCTTGGTCCATAACAACCACGATGTTGTCAAGATTAAGCCTTTTTCTGATATCTTCGGACTGGCGCAGGATCTCATTGACGGTGGACAGCTCTGTAGCTGGGGCATTTATTGTTGGTAAATAAGCCACCACGTCTTTGCGCACATCCTGCTCTACTGTTGTTTGGACATTGAAACCGGTCCAGCTTGGCACCTTCTGGTTGTCCACATCAGCTTGGCGCGCTACAACCCACATCAAATTCTTTTGCTGAGATTTCTGGGCTTCTGTCTTCTGGGTGTTCACCATGCCGCTGCTCGCAACAATACACGCTTGGCATAAATGGCCTTGAAATCGCTCATTTATTTGTCATTAGTCGCCATATTGGACGTGAGCAATTTCTGGAGACTGGATCTGAATTTACGATTACACAATTCGCGTTTTCTTCGGAGGCCAAAGCTGCGATCGATTTATCTCGATGGATTATCGATTTATCGAGTTTGAAAGACCACAGAAAGACCTTCAATCTGGTACCAAACATCGACCGTAAAGATGGCGGGAAATTGTTTTTCCCGTCGAGTTTTTTCGACCAAATTCCATATACGCACCATTTTACCGTTAAGTTTGACTTTTGACGCTTGATTTTTTTTCGTGGATCTTAAACTTTTTATTCTTCTTTTGCCTGAAATGTAGTCTTCAAGACTTGGCAGAAAACTTGTTGATTTTTGTTTTTGAAAATTTGACCTGTTTTTTTTTTTTAATCGCTCCTGTTTTGAGCGTGCGAAACGATGCCACGATTCAATCTCGGCGCTTATATGAACAAGAGAAAGGAGCTGAAAGAGAAGACGGTCAATGCTAACAAGGCAATTGAGGAGGCTAATATTCAGTTAAAAGAAGTTGAGCGCGGTTTAGAAGTGAAGAAGAGAGAGTTAGATGCAAAGGTGCACAAAGAAAGGAGACTTCACGAGAAGGTAGGGAATTTGATTGCGATGGGATTAATTTCATAAATTTTATGTATTTGATAGAGACGGATACCATGTGTTAATTGATTCAGTAACATTCGAATCAGATGAGATCAGGTCTCTCGCAAAACCAAGTTTAATATGAATATAATTATTAAAGCTTGAGATAAGCTTACAGTGACTTGAAGAAAACATAATAAGTAAGCTGAATAATGTCATAAAAGTAGAATTTATTGGTGCTATTATTTCAAATTATCTTTATAATACCCAGGCCAAAAGTTCCAATGAGTTGTCCTCTAACCAAACATTTCACATTGCATGAGTGCAAAATATTAGTCTTAGTTGCACATTTAGAATAGCCATACAGTAACTGTAGTTAATTTTTATGAATGATTGTGATGAGTACTAATATGCTATGATATTATAGTGTTTCTATAGACATTTGTATTTCACATCTACTATTGCACATCAAATTGATGTTTATGTTTACTCAGGTAGGACAGGTAGTTAGAAAGATAGAAGAGCTAGAGGAGATAGATGAGGAGTTGTCACCTAATAAGAAACTTAAGGTATCCATACTGTATCATAACTTAGTAATATGCATAAAATTGAAATGTAAGATCATGCTCATTTGATTGTCTGCTTTTACTATACTCTAGGCTGATATAAGAACTCCAACTGACATGAAAGAAGGGAAGCTTACTCTCAGTTCAGCAACAGCAAGAAGAAGAAGAAATGAATTGTACCAGTCAGCAAAAGCTATTCATGGAAGACCAAAAAGATCAAGAGATATTGAAATTGCTGACACACTCGTACACAAATGCAATGTTAATACTATAAATAATGTTTTTTCTAGCAACTCAAGGTTTACAAAACAGGTTGTCCCCAGTCTTTACAAGCCTAAGTTAATTAATTATGAAACATCTGAGAGTAACATGCTTCGTAGTGTAGCTACATATTATAGTGGGGGTGTAATGGGTAAGCAGAAGTATAGATCAGTTTATAAGAGTAGTGGATATGCTAAGGGTAAGCGTATAAAGGTAAATGATTGTCCTATTCCTAGATTAGTACCTTACCATGAGCTCATGCCCTTCATTAAGAATATTGACATTGGTAAGCTTCACAGTGTGAGGGAGACACTTTGCGATGGTTTGGAGGAGGATAAGAAGGTCAATGGTGTGTACCGTTCATTGAAGGAGTTGTTGCTGACACTTGCTAAATTTTACCTCCAACAGCATGAGCACTTTAAGCTTATTTGGTTCAATGGTCAGACTAATACTTTTTTTGTCTCTCTAGGTGGTGATGGAGCACCCTTTGGGAAGGATGATGTTGCCACATCTTGGCTTGTTAGTTTTTTGAATGTTGGGAGGGGTGTTTTGAGCAGTAATGAGAATTTTCTTCTATTTGGAGCCAACTGTACTGAAACTGCCATCCCTGTACAGAGATTCATCAAGGCTCTTGTAAATGAAATCAAGGAGATTGAAGAATCAAGTTATACTGTTCCTATCAACAAGTCTCATATTACTGTTAAATTTCACTTTGCAGAGATCCCAAACGACATGAAAATGCTTGCATTTCTAGCTGGAGAGCTTCCAAACAGTGCAAAGTATTTTTCTTCCTTTGCAAATGTTAACTATGATGATCTTAAAATTACTTCTAGTTCTTTTTCTTATGGTTCTAGCAGTACTTGGAGTCCATGGAACTACCAACAAAGACTGGAAGTGGCCAAGGAAGTAGCTGACCTTAAGAAAACAATTTCTAGAAATAAGCTAACGCCATCCACTCTACGGTCTAAGGTAACCAAATTCATTGCCAACAAAAAAAGCCGTCAAGAGTTTCCTCCACTTATAGGTAAGTTGGTTGACCGAGCTCATATTGAGCCATTGCATCTCAAGAACAATGCATGTGCTTTGGCCCACAGGCTTCTCTTAGCAGAGGTTCTGTACATGTCTGATTTACCTCAGACAGTAAAATATTCAGAGGTTCCTAGTCACTCTCCTTTGATAAAGTATGTCACGACGATGCGTACTAGTTGCAATCTTGGTCGGCTTGCAAAGAAAATTGTGAGGTGGTTTGATGAGACAAGGTCTGCCAGTTCTAAGAACATGGATTACAGGTTCACGGGTAAAGACTCTAAAATGTTCCTCCACAATTTCAATGTCTTGATTTCATCTGTACTTACAAGTGCTATGGCAGGACAAAGGCAAAGAATTATTCTTCACATTATTTCATACATGTGTCTTTGTCTAAGAGACTGTGTTTCTTTATTCAACAGGTTAGAATTAAAGGGCCACTTGGACGAAAATCGCTCCAAAATTAAAACTCTTTCATTCGAGCTGGAACTTTGCTGAAATAATCTAGAATACAGTAAGAACCACCCACTGGAATATCTTTTTGATATTCGAAAGGAAAGGGCCAAAATTTTACGATTTATTTTCGTCCGCCATTAATTTCTTTGAATCACAGAATTCGACTCAAGAAGACTGGCACGAGTACTTATGACGTCATTTACTCAACCCAAACCAAAACATTGGTGGGTAATGTATGTGCCATGTTCGTAAAACTCGGTTTATTTGGTTTATTCAGAAAATATATAATGTTTCATTCGGTTTCCTAACTACTATATGACCAAATAATGTCTAGGCGCTGAAATTTTTCAGTTTCAATAATACTGACGATCATAATTCGAAAATTTCAATGCATCTCGGCACGCCAAGAATCACAACAAAGTAGGACGCATGTACGAGATTCTAGCGGTTCCATCGCGCGAAGTGACTGAGATATTCGGGATTTATTCGAATCATTTTAAGGATAACAATTTTTCAAGGCATATTTACATACAAGGGCAAAGAGCAACCCCACAATTTGTGTCCGCGAGACATCCGACACAATGAAAGAAAAATCTACGAGCTGAGTGACAGACGCCGCTGTCGCGCGAGTAATAAATAAGAAACCTTTGACATGCTCTATTACAAAGATGATATTAGATAATCGTATGTTTGTACCTATTCAATGCATAATAAACATTTTGAAGCAAATAATAACCGTTCTGTAGTAAATCAGCTAGGAAAATTACGAGCTCACATTCTAAATTATTCGGCACGTAGATCTAAGTATATTGTCACAAATCTTTATATCACAACGCAGAATTCAAAAGGCAATCGGTTGTTTTCATAACATCAATCACTATTAGATTACATTGAAACTTCAAATTTAAGATCTTTATATCATGGACAGTACGTAGCAAATACAAATAATGAAATGAACGTAAGGAATTTTTATGAAAACCTCTTCCCAAGCATTGCTTCTTCTTCTAGTTCGGCTTCATCTTCATACATTATAACTTATGGTTCTAACTCTTCAGGATTGACAAAGCGAGCGTCCAAAGGAGTTTCCATCATATTTGAAGAGGTATCGAAGGTTTAAAAAAAGTCTGTTTAGAGATTCTTTTCACGATAACGCGTTTAAAACATCAAATAAACTTCAGGTAATCTAACAAGAAATGTATAGTCAAAACGACGCTAACATGACGGTGTTGAGTAAATGACGTCACAGCGTAAAACTGCTTTACATAATGACTCGTTGGCCGTGACACAAAGAAATTAATGGCGGACGAAAATAAATCGTAAAATTTTGGCCCTTCCCTTTCGAATATTAGAAAGATATTTCAGTGAGAGGTTCTTAATGTGTTCAGGATTATTTCAGCAAAGTTCCAGCTCGAATGAAAGAGTTTTAATTTTGGAACGATTTTCGTCCAAGTGGCCCTTTAACTCAAGATCAGGTAAGTAAACTTAAAACTCTTTGTCATCATTATTTTTGTTTGCATGTTATGTTTTTAGATTCTGTTAATCCCACTGTTTGGCATATTGGCCATGTTGTTGCCATCCACACTGAAGATATGTTAGGTAAGTATGGCATGGGCCTTGCTCTCAACTCAATGGAGGGTAGGGAGGCCAAGCACATTTCCATCTCCAGCTACAGCAAGAATACTATCTTCAAGTGTAGATGGGAGCAAGTCTTTTTACATGAATATGTATCTTTAATCTGGCTAAGAGAAAGAGGCTACAACTTGAACAAATCCAAGTCACAGTCAGCATCTTATATACCAAAGTGCACCGAAGACCCTGCATACTGCCATTGTGGCCTGCAGAAGGATGATGATGGCACATGCCAAATCTGTAACCACAGATACAGGGAAACGATTAAGTTAAGTATATCATCAGGAAAATCTTTATTTGGGGAGGTCAAAATCAGGACAGTGTGATTGCTTTGTTATGTGTTCACTGACCAATTGAAGGGATGCTCAAATGCATTAGCCTAAGTGAAACCTTTTATGGATATCTAGAGACTAGTTTTTGATTATAGAAAACATAATTATTTATTTGAGTTATTGTACAGCATGATTGAAAATTATGTTTAAAAGGTCACTTAGTCTATTGTCATACTGCTCTCCATTTTGTAATGTACTTTATTTCTTAATTGATGCATTGTGAAGCTTACATTATGTATATCTCGGCCATGCTTGTAAATAGCCAACTGGTTTGCCTCCTTTCCAGTTGGGATTCTTAACACACTTTATGTTGTTATGTTCATTTCTTCAGTTCAGTTTATTTATTGAGCCAACCTCACAGAAGAGCCTCCTACAGGAAGTGATGGTTGCAAAATTATTTTTTGATTTCACTTTTTTAATTTGTTTTGTTACCAAATAAAAGCATTAAAAACCATCTTGCATCTCGCATTATTTTCTTTCATTCATTTACATTTATTAATTTATCCATTCATTCACATATCACAATTTGTCATCATACTTATTCATTCACTCATTGCTTGTACACGTTTATTTTGCTGGATATGTAAAGCAGTCAAAACTTCCCCTTTCTTCAGTTACATATTCTTGCATTTGATTACATTGGAGATTCATGAGTTACACAAGGAGTACTAATATTCATCCATTCTTTCCTGTCTGTATGCATATCTTGAATACTGTTGGAAGTGTGTCAGAAACCTGTTGATCTTGTTTATGTTATATTCTAATGAAGTACTAAATTTTATACATTATTTTGGTGACTAAATTTCAATGTACATGCTTAAGCAGAGAGCATTTGAGTCTATTGTAAGACACTGATGTATTAGAGTGATAGTGTTTAACCAGCAAGACAAACACTGGTGGAAAAAAACAATATTAAAAATACTATAATAAATTTTATACATTATTTTGGTGACTAAATTTCAATATACACGTACATGCTTAAGCAGAGAGCATTTGAGTCTATTGTAAGACACTGATGTATTAGAGTGATAGTGTTTAACCAGCAAGACGAACACTGGCAGAAAAAAAACAATATTTAAAATACTCAACTTGATAAAAGAAAACATTTGAAATATTATTAGTGAACTTGCTAGTGTCTATTTGTCTCTCTTTTTAACTGGTGAAAAGCCATCACTCAAGAATGTGGATGGTCATAGGATCTTGGATTTTTTGTATCTCTATAATGTGTGGTGTTTCTAATGGCTTAGTGAAAGTAACAGTACAGAGATCTGAGATTTACATGCACACGATTCAAATACCATCAGCAGTAATATGTGTTCAGACATCCAAAACACAAATAGTCCTAAATAGGGTTACAGAATCAGTACACAATGATAGCATGTAGTCTTATCAGTAATATTAACTTTCATCAATTCTAAACCTGTGGTAATCCTGGAAACCTTGGTCATATGGTGTATTTTACACTGTAGAGTTTAAAAATAGCAAACATTATGGTTTGTATGGGCACAACCCAACAAGTATTGCAAATAAGCAGTTTCAATTTATTGTGATTTTTCAATCTTTTTATAACATATTTTTAATACTCTAGTTTGAGAATTTCTTCATAATTAATTAGTGGAGTTTATGCTATAGAGAACAGTTACAGTGATTGCAAAGACCATGTGAACAAAACTAGCTTGTGTAATATTGTAAGAAATATAGCAGCAATATTACTAGCAGGTTCTTGGTCTTATTATTTCTTGGGTTTATTACAATCATTCTAATGAACATTCTGCTTTGTAAAGTAAGTAAAAATGTAAACAAAAATCTACCTTAATCTTTGATTTTAATTGTCAAAGAAATTTTTTATCCTGTGAAAATATTTGTAAATTATATAATATCAAGTTATCATATCTTATCATGTATTAGATATATACAGTACCAGACATTACACAATGGTTTCAGGTGGAATAACATGGCATATCCCATGAGTCACTTGTATTTTCTACTATTCTCACGCAAGCCTTTAAGCATATACAAAGAATTGAAAATAAAAGTGATGTGTGGGATGTGCACGGAATTCCACAAGAAACCATTGTATAACTATTTTATCCCACACCATAGAAAATACAGCCAATTACCACAATGCCTCGTGGGAAGAGAGTTAAATACCTTGAATATACAAGGGTTTACCTGTGTTCTGATTGGCTGTATTTTCTATGGTGTGGGATAAAATTAAGATTAATTTATTATGACACGAAGGAGTACTCATGAGAATGGCTTAAGTGACATGGGGCAATGTTTTTACATTTTCTCGAATTATCCAAAATGTTACTCGACTATTTGAGGTTAAAATATATAAAAAAAAACACCCTAACAACAAAAGTCAAAATCAGGTCATTTTCATTGGCACCCAATGTTTAAGTGGAAACAAATATTTATTAATTTTTTAAGTCACTAAATTTTTAGTCTTATTCATATGAATTTTCAAAATATATTTATAAATAGCTTCTTTCTTTGTAAATAAATAAAACAAATATACAAGTATTTTGTAACAGGATTGTCAAACCTTTCACTCACAATGGTGAAGCTTGAAACTATAGTTTTAAATACTGTTATGTTTTTTCCTCTCATCCATTCTTTAATTCAACTAAACAGTGAATACCATTGTCTCCAATAATCTTTAATCTTTGTCTTTATGATGACATGCAATATCCTGTAGCAACGAGGGTTATTATTTGAAAGCCATGTAGATGTAAATAAGATGATAATAGTACTTAGTATACTGTATGTAGAATTGGAGATATTTCTTGATAGTTTTGATGGAGCAGATGCTATGTAGAAACCTTTTTCAGAGAATGCTATCTTGGTGCTTACACCACTAGTTCAAATACACTGCAAAACCTTCAACTGACTTGGATGAACAACCACAAAGTTATGTTCAATCAGAAGACCTTATAATTAATGTTTAGTTCTCATAGCTTCTTTGAATTCCCTCCAATCTCCAAAATTTCGTTTTCAATGAAAGACAATGAAGGTAAATTTCACTAAACCTGATATTGTACTGGATTATCTGTAGTTATCTTTCGCTTTTCAAGTAAAATTAACCAGAAATCCCAAGCTCAAGATTGTCGGCCATGGAAAACTTTGTCGAAGAATCTTCAAAGAACTAAACAGTTGCCAGACTCTGAGGATGGTAACTGGCAGGGTTTCATTAAGTCCTCAGTGGTTCTTTTGATTTGACTGGAACTATACTTCAGATATGGAGAGTTCCTGCATATTACAGTTATGCTTGGGGAAACCATGGATATTCCATTCACCATAGAAGAATTGGATGGTAAGCTTTCCTGTTGAGAGTCAGTAAAAAAAGCCAAAATCTTTGTTCTCTTCCACAAGTAGTTTGACTTTATTTCCAGACCTGCAGGTACTTGTCAGTTTCCTGCTGAAGAATTTCTTAACCTCTCTTGTGCTCAATGCAGAAAGCATACAAAGAAACGTCTGCAAAGAGCAAAGAGAGATAAAAGAAATTACTTCAGCCTTCTTGTTGCTTGACACATAACAGGAGGGCTCCTTGAAGTCTTGGTCCTCAGCATTCCTTATGATACATTTAAGAATTGCAAATATGTCATAAGGAATGCTGCGTTGGAGTTCAGCATAGTATGGTCTTCTGATTGATACCTTGCCTGCTAATCTCTTCTCAATCATGGACAGCCACATTTGTGATTCCTTCATTAGCAAGGATCCAGCGTTGATGTTTATGGTTGACAAAAGCTTGGCAGCTAGAAAAGAAAACCAGGAAGATAATTGAGATTTTGAGCAGATCAAATTGAACAGTAGCCTCTAAGTATAATGTGTAAAAGTACAATCAGCCTTTAAATATTCACATGGGCCATTTCACAACTAAATAAATCAGAGATTTTTATCATCATTTGTACATCAAATTTTATTGAATATGAACATCGAATAAGAATTTTTAATCTCTTTAAAACTATGCAAATAAAGCAGTCGTAAGTTATACTTTAAGCCTTTAAACAGCTGTCATTATTTAAAAAAATAAATTGTATATAACAAGAATCCACCTTGCAACCTTTGTGGCTGTTCATCCAAATCACTAGCTGGTTTAGCAGCTTGAACGATTGGCATAAGCACACCGATGGCATTCTCTTTAAAAAAGGCTCTATTGAAACCGTCGCCTCCATCAAAACTATCGAGACAGTTCTCCAATTTGTCCTTGTCCTCATTTACATCTTCATCGCTTTCAAATGACTGATCCTCGTCGCTATCCTCTCGTTGTACGAGCTCGAGAACCTGCTCAAGATTCAAGCGAGCCGCCATTTTAGAAAGCACTCTCACGCGCAAAACCGCTGAACAAAAGGAATGTCAAAATGAGCGATTTCGAGGCCATTTATGCCAAGCGTGATACGACCTGGACCGACTCTATCAGCGGCGATGTATGCTGGCAATGGCTGTTCTTCATGGACGATGCTTCTTTGTTTGGATTTCAAAACTGGAGGTAACTCTGTGGGCTGTAGATGAGGCCCAAAGACTCTTGGTTGCACTGCGATGCCATTGACTCTGTGGGTGGTGCCTGCTCCAGTCAAGGTTTCCTCCAGGCGGTCGATGTTGTCCCACGCTAGATTGGTAAAGACATTAGGATTGATGGTTCCTGGCAGTATTGTTGTCTGATTGAGGTTGGCAGCTAGTTTCTGGAGACATAAGCCGGTATCGTTCTCTTCAAGTTGGTCATACGACACACCATGACCAAATCGGTTGAGCATACGGATTACTTCTACATTTCCAGTCAAGGTCTTGACTCCATATGCTAGGAGAATCTGCTTTGGTGGTTTTGTCTTGCCACAGGTCACTGCATAAATAAGGTCTTGGCTGAAGGACTCGAGTAACATCTTTACTCGTGCAGAGGGATTCGTCATGTCAGGATTAGATGTCAGAAGTCCCATCAAAAAGCGGCGAAGACACTCTGGCACAGGAAACTGATCAATGGATAAATCAGATGGGAGAATAGGCCATGGCGTTGTCCACTTTATATCTAAGATCGCCTTTCGCAAGTGTCCAGCGCTCTGATCAACGATGCTCTGCAATTCTGATGCTTTGGACTTCACGCTCTTTAGTTCCTTTTCGATGCTTATCATCTTTTTCACTGTTTCCTTTACATTCAGGTTTGCAGGCATAACCAGTAGCTTTCCTTTCTCATCTGGGAAAATTTCTAACGTGGAACCAAACTCTGACTCCAGTTTCCTTCTCATGTGTTTCTTGGTCGATTCTTTAAGTGGTTCTTTACTTCTGGATTGAAGAAAGGACTCAAGCTTCTTTGTTAAATCGATCATAGTTACCACGACTTGCGAATCTAAAACATCACTTCTAATAAAACGAAACAATTCTAAGAAAGCGTCATATTCGGCATCATCATCATCGGTCTCATTTTTCTCTAGGTGTGGCTGTTGAGTGGGCCTGGTGTAGTCACGGTAACAGGATCTATGGTAATGCGCTTCTGCTGCGACGATGTCTCTACTTGTAATAGCCAGGATCTTCTCGTCACATCTCACGGTAGCTATCTTGCGCAGCGTCTGGTCCACTCTTAACTGAGTAGCTCTGACAAGCTTCTCTAGTCTTCGGTTTACATACTTGGGTCTCTCACAGAAAATGCATTCCTGTTGGTAGACCCGGGATGAGGAGGATGCACTTCTTTTTCTTGGTGTTTGAATTGAAGCTTCATCTTCATAGATTTCCTCTTCCAGGACTTGTTTTCTTTTAAGCGACTCCAAATCTCTCTTGATGGTAAATGCACTGCGACATTTCCTATGATAATATATTTCGGGTACAACCCCTTCACGGGTATTTCTTGCGATTTCAAGGAGCGCATCATGTTTTCGAATCTTAGCAGCTTCTAGCAGCGTTGCCCACGAATCGAAACTTTCAGGGGTAACCAAATGGTCATCATCGAATTTCAAGCTTTTGTAATGAATAATGCAAACTTTTTCCTTTGCATCCATCCATACGGTTGCTGATAAAGGCTGTTTGAATAGAATAAAAAAGATAAAGTCTATTTCAACAGACCTATAAGCCTATAGCTCTATAAATCTTTAGTTTTCTAGGATTTTTTCAAGTGACTAATTGATTGTGTGACTGAGAAAATATCAATTCAATTGAATTCAAGGACAAAATACAGCATATTTACAAGTGTAATCGCCCTTACGGTTCAAAACACCAAACTAAATTCTATTACTCAATGTTGATCTTTGCTCAAATGACGAGGCAGCCATTTTAAAAACTTACAGATATTAAAGAGACGAAATTATTGGCATTAAAACTCTGATTAGGAAGATTAATAAGAAAATAAGATTCTTCTGAAGGTAAAAATTTATCATTTTAGTTTAAAAAGTTCATTTTGAAGTGCAACGACCACCTAAAACCATAATTTTACGAGATCTAAAACTTACCTCAAGATAAAGTTCACTGGACGATGTCACCAGCACGTACTGTGGGCTCAACCACACCGGCGGCCCATAAAACAAGAATCTAATACTGGGCTTTTGTCATTTATTTCCATTAATCCCAAACGATTTTTTTTTTTGCTGCTGCTGGTGCTTATTCTCTTATTATTGTTATTTCTGTTATCATTGTTATTTCGAAAACTGCATCCCAAATTTGTGTCTCGATTTTCTCTTTCCCTACCCCTCCCCTGAGGATAAAGATGGCAGGCTAACATTTTCAAACATAATTCTGTGCCCTGAGACTGAAGTTTTAAAAAATAAATGCTTGCAAACTATAATTTAAAATGTTTTTGGGATATTTATCGTGCAATTAAGGAGCAATACCCAAGATTCCATAAGGGGACATTGTGACCCACCCCTCCCCCCTAAAAACACAGAAGATGACACTTTGGTCAATGCTATCACACTTATTTATGAACAACAGGTAAAATACATCAAGAAAAACCACAACTGCCTTTTTCCATTAAAATGGTACTGACAACCCCCCCTGGCTTATACACTAATGGTGAGGAACTGAATTTGGTAATCCTGCATCCACTCAAGGAATACCTCGAGGGACCTGGAATACACTTTCATGGTGGTGCCTGCCTTCCCCTTTGACGTACCACGTTTGGGCTTTAAAAACTTCCCCCACCGCATCAACGTCCCCAAATCAATCAATTATGGTAGAGTTAGGGTCGGGGATTACTGCCTTTGCGATGTTCTTCACCTGAAAAGGTACGTGATACCTTTAAACTACTCAAAAGTTTCAAATTACCGAAAAATGCTAGTGATTTACCTTTGACGCATCCTCGCGTGCCTGTCCTTCCGACAGATCTCCCCCGTGGGGAGTCTGCCGAAACAAGAAGTAGCGTTCCACGAGGCCGTCCACGGTGGCGTCCCTTGTTAATGGTTCCTTCCCCTTCCTTTTCGAATCGGCCATCTTCGGCGGATCGAACCTAACCTTCAGCAGTATGTCGTTGTTTTCTTGTACGATACAACAATACAACATTCTTGATATAAAAACGGTAACGTAATTAACTCTATGACCTATCTAGCTTACCTGAATCGTCGTCGGACAGTTCATAGTCTGTTGTGGCGTCGACGTCCAACCACGAACACGAACTTTCTTCGGAAGTGCTGTCTAGTTCGGAGCCTTCGTCAGGACTGATAAAAAGGAAGATACAAAGTGTTCAGGAAAAAGGCAGTTTCCCAACAAATTACTGGATGCACCCTAAAATCACTTGACATTTGACTATTCTTCGTTTGACTTTCTTCTGCCTTTTTAGGCCGGGGCTTGCATGATGTCTAATTCATCTGTCTTTTTTTATGAACATCTACTTCAGTTGACTTCCTCCTTTCAAGAAAAATGTACCAAGATAAGGGAAAAAATCCATTTCAAATGTAAAGACAAAAATCATAGCTCACCACGTTTTCGCTTTTTTTAGCAAAGCCAGGTACAGCTCCTCGTTGTCAGCCTTTTTCAGCTGAGGTGTTGTTGGGAGGTGGCGGTCCAGCCGCGTGACAAGCGGCCCGCAGGCGTTGTAGGGGCAGATCTTGGCGGGTTTTTTTGAAGTTCCAATCCTGCTAACATTAGCTTCTTGTAGGAATAGCTCTCGGCTTTTATCTCTTGCCTTCTGCAGGTCAGCGCCTTGCATGCCGTGCGTCGTCCTTAGGTGGCGCATAATGAAGGATACTTCACTGTCGCATAGAGGGCAATGGCTCTTTCTATGCTATCTAAATATCCTGTTACGTGACTTACAGGAAATTTGAGTTACTTTTTGTGACATAAATAATCTTAGTTTTAAGACTCGTGATTCTAGGTGATTGACGATACCCCCCAAGCAAATTCGATTTTCGCCATGCAATAAAGCTCCAAATCCAACAAGCTTCTAAGGGTTAGTTCCTTAAGAAACAAGCTTTCGATTGATGTAAACATTTCTTTGGGCAAACAAATATTTGTTACGCGACAGGTCATTCAAACCGACAGGTCAGTCAAAATCAAAGAATCTCACCTGGCTATTCTCTTATTCTTCCTATTTTACCTTTACAGGCCAAAAAATACACTTGTTATAGCATTTCTTACCTTTTAGATATTAGGATACGTTTACGACCACTATGCGCGCAAACTTAAATAAGGCGCTGGCTTTATAGCATAACACAAACAAAGTATACATTTTCTGAAAGCTGAATAAATATAGTTTATGAAGAGATTTTCAAAATACGATTTTCTTACTGTTGTTCACATTATTGTCCTCGTGAAGCTATGTTTGCGAAGAATGTCTTAGCATACTCAGGAGATAATAAGCTCAAAAAGAGTGTCCCAGATTTTCGATATCTGTTTTCTATCTCGCTATTTTTCATCAAAGTTAAGCGATCGCTTTTGGAGTGTTGTTTATAGTAGAAAGCGTCATAGCTTTGGAAAGAAATTAAATTTCAAAATTCGAAGACACCCTTTTTTGGATCAGGAGTTACTTTATAAACTCTCCGAATTTTAGAAAAATCAAATGAAATCCAAGGGACTTTTAGCTTTTTGAAGTTGAGGTTTTAGCGGCAAAAAAGATTCGAGAAAAATGCATTTCTTTGTTTGGAGCCGGAAGCTGCAGGGAGTCGCGATGGGGTTGGGCAAGGCACCTTGAGCCTTCCATTTTGTCATCACTTGTCAAGTTATCTGGTGTTCTGGACGATCGCAATGTAGGATCTTTTTACAATGACAAAGGAGCATGACAGATGTTCATGATTAAGCGATGGTACATTTCCGGTCTTGATAAAGTCACGATTTCGATATTTCTTAAAATTTTGGCTTTTCCAATCAAAAATTGCAAGAAGTTACACAAACATATGAAAGATAAGAGTTTAAAATTAGGAAATTAAAAAGAAATTTTTTTTTGAGCAATCCACCAGTGATTTATCAACTTTTTCATCCTTTTGCCTAGATGACTGTAATACACTGAGCAACATTTCTGAGCTTTCAGGCGCAATCTTTTCTCAAGCTGCGAAGACAACCTGCTTTGCTTTGCGAAGCTTCATCCCATGGTGTAGTCAGCTGGTTTTTAATAGGACTTATGTCTCTTGCGGTTAAAAATGAATTTAGCAGTTCTCTTGACATTGGCTCTGAGTTGTCTTTGTCTTCCGTTTCTGTTAATAGCCAGCGTTCTGAGGGTTCATAGGCTGTGCATGGTGTTTCAGGTATTGTAGTATTTGGTGGGCTCTGAAAAGCTGAACTTTGTGCTCTGGCTTTTAAGGTTACCTCATCGTCTTCCTGTGAAGTGAATGTTCTAAATGTTGTGTGAGTCTGTGTGAGTAGGAGGGGATTGATTTTTTAAAATTTTTTTCAGCTTTTCTTGTCGTTTGGGTGGGCTTCCTGTGCCATGGCATTAGTTTCATAAGATGAATAAGAAAAATTCTAAATAGCTAAAGCGCAAGTACCTGCATATGAAATATATCTTAAGGGTGTAGTATTGGTACTGATAAACTAATAATGTAAAGAATAATGACTGATCCGTAAAATACCGCCCTTGTAAATAATTATTGCAAGAACCTTCAAATGACATCCCTATTTTGCCTGGCAGTATGTACGTGTAAATGATAATCGCATGACAAATATTCTTACCAAGGTCAAATCCTGGGTGTTGATCAAAGAAATGCCGCACGCAGTCCTTCCAAGATAAATCCTCTACATCCTTTTTGGCAAAAGTTCCTCTTTCCGTTCTTGATTTCGTGGAAACTTGGCCCTCCTGTCTATTGTCAACCATCGTCATCGTCACCGCCATCGTCGTCTGCTTCTGCTTCGTCTGTTTCTTCCGGCGGTTGCAGAAGACCTCTACCATCTCCGGTGGCAAATTTTCGACTGGTTACCACTGTTTCGTATGCGTGTATATTTTCTCTTTCCAATCAGCCCACCATCATATAATGTACGCATGCTTCTTAAGAGGCTGTGCACGTAAAAACCGACCGGTGGGGTCGGACTCAAAAAATCGATTTCCCTGATTTTTTGCTCATTTGTAGGGTTTTACCATAGAATAACCAGAATGTTATTTTTTATGTTTTCATCATTGTTTTTATTTCCCAAGAAAATGAGCTCCAAAGTTCGACCCAGCTTGGAGACTCAAATTAGCATCAATACAAGGGCTTCAAAACTCGTTGCGGAGCAAGGTTTTCTTCTTACATTATGAACAAATAAGCCAAGAAAACTTTATATCAATCATATGAGAACGATTTTGTGCAAAAATATTGACCTTTTTCTCGATAACGAATTTCTGGCAAATTTTTGAACACAGTTTATTCGGCTCAACCTGGTTTTGCCACTGGTCTTTAAATCGGAATATTTTAAAAGTGGCAAAGTTTCAAACCTAAAATTATACCAATTCTGATAGATCTAGCCCTATATTTCAACTTTATTGGAAAAAATTTGTCGGACAATGCAAAACGACTTTGCGAGGTTTCATTAAAGTTACTATATTTTGATCGTTTATTTAGCTGCCGAATCACTTCCGGTCTGTGAGTAAAATACAACAATTTACATATTTTGATCTCAAAAACAAGACAAAGTCACAAATAAATAAATTGTTTTGAGTGAATAAATAAAAAAGATAACTTAGGAAGAGAAATTGCCAAAGAATTACGCATTAGGCCTTCAATAACAGAAATTATAAACACTCACTGGCGAGACCACTGCCGTGATCCATTCTCCGTTGTATAAAAATCTCTCTCGACTACCACATCGCGAAGCAATTCCATAATAAAAAAAGCATAATTTTTGCCAGGAAAACATACGAAGTACTGAAATAGTAGCAGTAGCAAGTTAAAGTTAAAGCATGAATTCGTCTTTAAAGTTAAAGCATGAACTCGTCTTTAAAAATCATTTAGAGCAATGTCTAATGGTCTCTCTGTGCAAGGCCAGCAAACAAGTCTGTCTGAAATAACTGTGCTTCTAATTATCTTGGCACCGCGCGTGCCGCCAAGCTGTAGCAAGTCAGTTCGAAAACTGCTGACCGAAGGCTGAGTTAAGGTTTTCGAAGTTTGCAATGGCGACTACATGTTCCTTCAAAAACAATACTTTTCTTAGAGACTGTGGACCATCCCGTGGTCATACGGAAGTACTATTCTTAAACACATGTCGTGATGATGTAAAAGGTAATCTTCAGAGCTGTCACCTATCGCGCTCTGACTTGATAGAATATGAATTGATTTTCCAGAGGGCCGGTTTAGAAAACATATCTTCTGATGCAACAAAGACCTTCCGTGTTTGTCCTCGTCACAGATATGGACTGGGAAAGCTTTGGAGACCACCTAGATCATGCCAGTATCCAGCTCACAGTGGTTTGTCATCTATAGTCAAAGGACGCTATGTCATTGGCCAGGACATCTCGAGAGAAATTACCAACCTGTTTGGAATGACAGTTCCACTAGGATCACGTAATCATATCATTTGAATGAAATGCAGTTGTCAAACTATTGAATGCTAGTTTGTTGAATTACATGATTTACTTGCTATTTCATTAGTCGAAGTCATCTCGAATAAATTGAATTTATTATGGGAAACGACTAGGTAACAGTCTACTGAGGGGTGTGAGGTTTTGGGAGGGTGGTGGAGGGGGTGAGTGTGAGCGTGAGGCCAGGAGTGATTGGGGAGGGGGGGGGGACGACCTTATCTCAATAAGTATCTACCTAAGATTGAAATCTATTGAATTGTTCAAAATTTTGACAGGATCACTCTATCATTCATTCATAAGGGTGTAAAATAGGAATTTATTCACTTTTGGCTAGCGGCATCAGAAATATCCCTGAATCCGCCCACGAAAAGTATGAAAAAAGCGGGTAGTCTGCAGAAATTGTGACACTCATGCAGTTGTCCCGGGGGGGGGGGGGGGGCTATGTAAGAGACTAGCATGGGAAAAAGTGGGGGGGGGGGGGGGGGGGCTAATATTGGAAAATATAAGAGAATAGTATGGAAAAAGGTAAAAGGTGGGTGGGAGGGGGGGGGGCAAACCCCTCCCTCTGTGCGGCCCCTGAGTTCTTATAGAAAAATTTGCGTTTTAACAACAATATGCTCTAGCTGTCGCAAAAAAACACAAGAGAGAAGTCAAAAATCAACCCTTCCCTGCTTCTTCAGAGGATAAGAAAGAAATGTTCACCCCGGAGAAAGCAAATACCTATGTGCTACGGTAAGTTTTCGTTTCTTCGTTTGTTTTCTTTTTGAGTGTTTGTTTGTTTTTTATTTATTTATGTTTGTTTGGTTTGAAGATTACTCCTTACGTATTTACTGATCAATTTGTTAGGAATCGCCCAGGTTCACAGTATAGAGAAAGTTTTACTGGTACGCCAACACCCATGAAAAGACGTGATCCTTGTTGGACACCTAGCAGCATGGCTGATGACGACATCTTGGAGTCAGAAGGAAATATGAACCAGAGCGTCGTAGATCAAGAGGTACTTGATTTGTACAACCAAGGTATGGCATCGCTAGCATCTAAAATATGTCTAGATTTTTCACCACTGCAGTCTCGCACAAAAACCACATGGGAAGATACCAGAGAAAATCTTTGCAAGGTCTCGATAACACGGCGGCAGAGGGAGCTGTTGGATTTGATTCGCTCGAGAAAATAGTAGATGATCTGGAATCTTTAGGGGCTTCAAAAACCTGGTGCTGTGACGCGAAGAAGCTTCTGAATGAGTGCAAACGCTATCTAAAAACTGATTATTATCGAGTACACTGCCAGGATAGTCATTCATGTTGTCCTGATCACTGTCGTGACTACGCTCTAAGCGACGAAAAGGATAAAGCATTTAGTGCTACATGCAAGCAGACTCACAACGTTCAGTGTGACAAGTGCGACTCACTGAACTCAGTTCTGAAAGATGTCGAAAATCAAATCAAAAATCCTTCCATTTCATTTTACAGTGACGATCAGCAAGAAGACCTACTACATGACTGGAAAAAGAGTAAAGAGAGCATCTACAACTGGAAGTCCCACATACTTAGATCAATAAATCAAGAAAGTGCAAAGCAAAGGGTTCTTCAAAACCTGAAACCCAACGAGGCTTTGATAATTTTCGACTAGTGGGCAATGAAATTCCAGCAGATGAAATGTCGAGAGAAACAATCAGACTGGTATGGAAAACGTGGACTAAGTTGGCACATTAGTACCATCGTCTTGAAACCTGAAGAAAGTAGTGAAGATGTTGAAGTCCAAACGTACGCTCACCTCTTCTACAAGTGCACCCAAGACTGGTATGCTGTCCTCTCCATCATTGAAGATCTTCTTGGCTGGCTCAAGTCTAACATCCAGCCTTCAATATCTCACGTTTTCTTAAGGTCAGACGAAGCTGGTTGTTACCACAACAATTTCTTAGTTGCAGCTTTGCATGGTATCAGTGAGAGGACTGGAGTAACTATAAAGCGGTTTGATCACTCCGAACCACAAGATGGCAAGGACATGTGCGATCGCATATTATGCCCTATGAAGACGGCTGTTGGAACCTTCTGCAACGAGGGTCATGATATAAGCAATGCGAGTGACATCAGGACTGCTTTGCTCAAACGACCAGTTAAAGGAGTCTCAGCTGCCGTTTGCTCCGTTCAAGAATCAAACAAGACACTCAAGGTGAATAAGTTGGATGGCTTCAGTAAATATCACAATTTCGCCTTTGAGAAAGATGGTGTGCGTATTTGGAAATGCCATGGGATAGGATCAGGAAAGCTATAGTCTCTTATAAATCGTTGACGCAATTATCTCAAGAAGCAACGTCAAGTTGAGCAGCCATTTTTTAACATCAGTCAATCAAGAGCTCTAAAGTCGAAAGCCGAAGACCTATCAGAATCCAAAGAGACATCTCTAAACCTTCTTTGTCCACAGCCTGGATGTGAAAAACTATTTGCTACCTTTGCTGATCTGGAACTCCACATTGATGTTGGTGATCATGCTGAGAAAGAAAGGAAAGAGACAGTAAGTGTCTATGATACGATTAGAAAGAGGTGGGCGAGTAGATTCACTACCATGCAGATTGAAAGAAATAAGACGAGGCTTCAAACAAGCAGTACATTAGAAACTTGCACTCAAGTTCAGGGAACAGCAAGTAGTGTTGCGCAAGGATGGGCCCTACATAAAGTACGAGGTGGAGGAACACAATTTTCTCAAAAGGTAAGACATTGCTACTTGACAAGCAAGTTCGACCTTGGCGAGAAAACATGTCAGAAACGCGACGCAGACCAAGTAGCAAAGGATATGCGGAATGCAAAAACCGTTGACAACCAAAGAATGTTAAAGAGAGTTGAATGGCTGACAAAGACGCAGATCAAAGGCTTCTTTTCTCGTTTAGCTTCATCGAGGCGAAAAGGTACAAGAGTGGATGCAACACCTACCTCTGTAGAAGATGAAGAAGAGGAAATTAACGATCAGGAACGCTATGAAGTCATTGAGGAAGTGCTGGAGGAATTAGGCGTTAGACATCCTATCGTTTACGACGTTTACAATCTCTGTAAATATTACGAAGACGACCTCCTTTCTTCCTTTAATGTTAGTATGCTGCGATACATCTGCCGGCACTTTGACATTCCATTCAAGTCAAGAGATCTCAAGAAAGTTCTGTTAGAAAAAGTGGCGGGAATGGTCAAGGAGTGCTCTTGTTGCAACTGACTGCCGTTTTTTTTTTTTTTTTTTTCTTATTTTTTTTACGAATGTCTCATCTGTCAAAGATCGAAAACCTCATCGAAAGCCGCCATTGTAAAACGCCTGCAAGCATCTAGCAGGGCGGTGTCTCCATACCTCCAGTGCCGAGTCCCCGCGCGGTATGAAAAAGGTCTATTCTAATAGTTGTTCAGTACTAAAACAGTCACAAGGGGGGATCCAGGGTTTTTTGAAGGGGGGGTCTCAGGGGTAAATTTTGTGGGCAAGGGAATCCCAGTCGCATTTTTACCACAGGAAGCCCATTTGACCTCAGGAATGACAGGGGGGTCGCGACCCCCCCGACCCTCCCCCTGGATCCGCCCTTGAGTCAAGTGAGTTGCCCTAGTCGTAATAGAGCGTTTTCGTATGACTGTGAAAAGCTCACGAAACGAACGCAGTGAAGACAGCGTTCCCAAAAATGAAAAATCAAGAATCACGTTCGCTGCAAGTTTTGGCTTTATCCAATCAAATACGGCACACATGTAAAAAAAAAAAGGCGGACACGGCCACTAAAGCGCTAAGACATGTAAGCGGTAAGGGCAAGACACAGCACTGAACCTTTCAGTAACAGTCATATGAAATATGTCCTATTGCCATTGAATGCGAACCTCAAACCTTTTGATCTCTCACTTGTCGATTTACTTAAAATTGCATTTCAACAGCACCCAATCTGGAAATTTAGTATGCTGGGATTTCCCGACCCCTAACTAACAAAAAAGAAAAAGAAATAGAAGACTGGAGGAAAAAAATTATTCAATCTAAAATCCTACTCAAGATAAAAATGTATTATTCATAAAATTTCAGTTCTTTGTTTGACTTGATCAATAATTTTATTTATCGTTACTGCTGCATAAAGTGGATTAAGTAGAACAATATGAAAATTAAAAGCTAGTATGGACTGCTGTAAACTTCGAGGGTAAAAACGTCAAAGAAAATGCCGGTTGGCACGCGCGGTGCCAAGATAATTAGAAGCACAGTTATTTCAGACAGACTTGTTTGCTGGCCTTGCACAGAGAGACCATTAGACATTGCTCTAAATGATTTTTAAAGACGAGTTCATGCTTTAACTTTAAAGACGAATTCATGCTTTAACTTTAACTTGCTACTGCTACTATTTCAGTACTTCGTATGTTTTCCTGGCAAAAATTATGCTTTTTTTATTATGGAATTGCTTCGCGATGTGGTAGTCGAGAGAGATTTTTATACAACGGAGAATGGATCACGGCAGTGGTCTCGCCAGTGAGTGTTTATAATTTCTGTTATTGAAGGCCTAATGCGTAATTCTTTGGCAATTTCTCTTCCTAAGTTATCTTTTTTATTTATTCACTCAAAACAATTTATTTATTTGTGACTTTGTCTTGTTTTTGAGATCAAAATATGTAAATTGTTGTATTTTACTCACAGACCGGAAGTGATTCGGCAGCTAAATAAACGATCAAAATATAGTAACTTTAATGAAACCTCGCAAAGTCGTTTTGCATTGTCCGACAAATTTTTTCCAATAAAGTTGAAATATAGGGCTAGATCTATCAGAATTGGTATAATTTTAGGTTTGAAACTTTGCCACTTTTAAAATATTCCGATTTAAAGACCAGTGGCAAAACCAGGTTGAGCCGAATAAACTGTGTTCAAAAATTTGCCAGAAATTCGTTATCGAGAAAAAGGTCAATATTTTTGCACAAAATCGTTCTCATATGATTGATATAAAGTTTTCTTGGCTTATTTGTTCATAATGTAAGAAGAAAACCTTGCTCCGCAACGAGTTTTGAAGCCCTTGTATTGATGCTAATTTGAGCCTCCAAGCTGGGTCGAACTTTGGAGCTCATTTTCTTGGGAAATAAAAACAATGATGAAAACATAAAAAATAACATTCTGGTTATTCTATGGTAAAACCCTACAAATGAGCAAAAAATCAGGGAAATCGATTTTTTGAGTCCGACCCCACCGGTCGGTTTTTACGTGCACAGCCTCTTAATAGGTTCGCCTGACTGCTTTCATATGTCTAGAATTCCCCCTTTAAGATAATTGGTAAAATGGATTTAATACATGTCTTAGAACTTGAAAGGTAATTCTTCAATTCGGAAGTGGAAACTGTTCACCCCCTTTGTTCAGGGACTGGCCACACGGCGCTAGCTGGTTGGCCCTTTCCTCGAGGTGGGTGGGATCCAGGGACAGGAAGGTGGCGAAGTCCACGCACACCTCCAGCTCTGCGCGCAGAAGGTAGTCCAGTGGCTGGTACCTGCCATAGCGGTAGCGGACGGCGGCGAAGCTGCCATGGAGAGAGATAGAGAACAAGGAATAAATGAAAGTGCAACACGAGGGAGCATTTAATACATCTATTTGTATGCCTTGCTTTTGATCGCTCTTTTTCTCATGACTAAGTTTAAACGTGTCTAATTCCTTGGTATTGCACAATTGTGCGCCGTGTTTAAAGTCAACAGGGTATAGTATAAATCGCAGATGCATGATTCATTGCATTTCTCATGGTAGTTGATTTTTTGGTTTATGAAAGTGTCCACACTTGTTGCATTTTTGTTGAGGCTCAATGTTCCAGTGGTTGGTTGTGTGTTCGATATTTTGCTCTGTTATCTCTCATCCGGCTGCCTCTTTGTTTGTATGCTACTTTGGCTACACTGTTGCTTTCTTCTTGATAAGTTTTCATTTTTCATTTTAAGTTTTTATTCATAGTGGATTTTACAGTCGTTGTCGAAGCATGTGGTGTTCGATTACAAGTAGAAATTTCCAATTTCAGTGGTATTTTCCTAATTTACGTCGAATCCAGGATGTCAAGTTGAATACTTTATCTATCTGTAAACTCTTTGACTACGTCTTCATTGGAAATGGTAATATGTGGAGGGGATTCTTCAAGCTCTTCGTATGCTCTTTTACGTTTTTCTTCTAGTTTCCAAAATTGCTCTTTGTGACGCCTTTTATCATCATCTAAGGGTTGGTCGTCCTCCATCAAAATTGATGGTGGCTCTTCAGGTACTTGATGATAATTGGTCGAACCAAAGAAAGCATCTTCCTCTATATTTCTGTTAAAGAAAGAAAGGAAAAATTAACTTTTGAAACACAAATAGAGCGCAAACACTTAAACCTTGAAATAGATACAGATTGCCACCTCTTTATACTTCTTATTTTGTGGCTTTTTAGTCACTATAAGAATCATCAATTACAAAGAAAACAATACCTCATTACAACTTTACTAATAGCCACTAAATAGAAACTGTTAGGCAATAACAATTTGATTTTATTTCATGGATATAGTGTTTGCGTTCTACTCTGACAACAGAGGTTTTTCATAAACTAGGGCTAAGTAAAATATAGTAGCCTGAGCACTTTATACACGTCTGCTGCAGACTTTGTTGGGATAGGGAACAGCCAACAGAATTTTGAAAAACAACATTTAGTGGTTAATATGTGGCTATATCTCCACTTGTTGGCTGCCATGACACTTCCGTGCTTTTTTGGAGCCATGTCAATAAGATCACACTGCAGGCGCTCGTGTGGTCTAAAGGTGGGAATTGGAACGGGAGGTGGCCTGCTCGTTGCGGGGAGAGGTATATATACTCTGCAGCTGTGACAATTGGAGAGAAAGTATTTTATGATTTTGAAACTTCCCTTAAATATTTGGAAGAGAACATTTTGCTCAGTGCATTAATGCCACCAGTTAGGCAAGTGGCTGATTCCTCTGTAATTTTAATGCAATGCAGTTATTTGAGAACAACCTCCATGGACTCCTTGTAAAGCAGTTGTTTAGTGTGGCAGTGTTCTGAACAGGAATTAATTTCAGGGGGTCAAAGGGCCGACCAATCCAAAATTTAGGGGCCATTTAGAAAACTGGATGGGCTATTTCCAAAATATTAAAACAAAAAAGTTTTTTTACTAGTAACAGGACATGCATATTTAAGCTTCTAGGAACTTTGAAACACGCGTAGATCTTTTTTTCTGCTTTCTGTACTTATCTTTGCTTTTCCCTTCTTTAGAATTCTAGCTCTATTCTCTAGCCTCGGCATGAATTCAACTTTCGCTGGGAAGACATACTTGAGCCTTCAACGGACAAGATCAGTCATTACAGACAAGTGCTAGACCTCTTTAGCGACTGAAATCCAAGATGGTGGCTATGTTCGTTTTTTGTGTCGTTTTTGTGTGGACTTTTACCTTCTTTATTGACAATATAATGTACTATACATCTTCGTAAACAATCAGGAAGTATTTCTGGATTATTTGTGCGCCATCAAAGGCGCATAGAGTTGAAGTTTGTGCGCCATTTCTGTTTTTTATGCGCGATTCCCGCAATGGCGCGGCCTTGTCAGAACACTGGTGTGGGCTCGGCGCTACACCACTGTGAGGAAGATATCTCCTAACTTTTTTTTTCTGCTTCGCTTGAGCTTGAGCTGAAGAGGGGAATAGGTTTTAAATGATCCTATTGGGATGAAACAAGTTAGCACATGTGCACATCTAAAGTAAATGGCGCAGAATTTAGCGCTGATTACTTTAAGTACACTATAATGTGAACTTCAGTGAAAAGGGATATTAAGAAGGGAATTTGCATGATTGTTTACAGCACTACATGCATAAAAGCAAATTATTAATGGTTATAAAGTTGAATGATGTACTTTGTAACTGGTACAGCTGGTGATGGAACATTTGTCACATTTCCACAACCATGATTTCTGTTCTTGTTGCGTCTGTAGTTTTTGGCTGAAAAGAAAGACAAAGCAATAATAAAAGATGAAAATAACATTCATAAGGAGAACTGTTCATTATAATCACAAAAGTGAACATCTCTGAGCTGGCAAGGAGTATGTATCAACATACAATAAATCAAATCTAGATGGATTTGTAGAAATATAAGTTAATTATTCATTTTCATTAATAATGTAAATAGAGATTATCACATGTTAAGAACGTGATATCGTTTTTATTCACGAGTTTTTTCGTATCATATCGCGAACGAGCGAGTCCTCGAGACTACTATCGCTAGATTCTATAACATATCGCTTCCTTTTAGCTGGCACAGCAGGTTGAGCATTGTTGTTTATGTTGATCTCAATACTGCTTCCAGAAATCGTAGCATTAGAAAAAATGCTAGGTACACTACAAGTTGTAGTCGAAAAAGATGAAAATTGACCAACACTAGAAGACAAAATTACATCTGAACGTGATGATTTTTGAACACAGAGTTCTTTGGGCTGTGATTCAGAACTTATGATGGTACTTATCTGTTGAAGTTGTCGAGAGTTGAGAGACGAGTAGTTGTTTATGCTCTGAATGTTCTTGTGACCAGATATCTGCATGATTTGGTTTGGAGGAATATTATTATCATTCAGCTTCTGAAGCATAGTTTTACGTGCAGAGTGGTTGGTAAGATTGTTCTTCATGGGAAGTTCTGCATTTAAAGCCATTGTTTTCATGAATGAATACAATTTATTGATTCCAACAGGTGTTTTCTTGAACCAAGCCTGTGTCGCCTTTCTTTCTTTCACGTTGTTTACAGCTATGTAAAAGGGGGAATCGGCTGTATTGCATTCCTGTGGTCTTTTCAGAGCAAATTCTTTGTATAGTTTAACTGGACATCTTTCTTTTCTCTCGATTTCATACATTCTTGGTTTTACAGGACGAATATCTCTCGGGTTTTCGCCGGTTCTCGTTTTCGTTTGGCGTTCATTATATTCCAGGTATTCAAGCTCCCCACTTTCATCGTTCTTAAGCAGAATGTCTCCCCAACAAAGGTCTTTGTGTTCTTTTCCTCCTCTCATACCAAAGTGTAGAGTATTGTTAAGCCACAGGGTGTTTAACATAGACTCTGGAGATCCACTTCCCAACTGACCTTTTCTGTATAACTCATCTATCTCCTGCTCAGTAATGGAGCGTGCAGCGTTTGGTTTGCCTCCTTTTCCTGAAGATTTGAGCTCTTTCTGCTTAGCCTTCAGCACTTCGCGAGTACCGGAAAACTCAACGGAGTTTATGAGGGAATACCCATATTTCTTTTTCCTCAGGTATCTCTCGATGCTTGCTATGATTGAGCGGAGAGAAGATGGGTCGTAGTTGGTTCCATCTTGCTTTCTTACTCCTATAACAAACTCTTGCAAGTATGAATCCAGCTCTGTAGGAGTAATTTCTTCTGGTTCTCTATCCGTTTTGCGGCTTAAAAAAGCCTTTAACAATGCCATGTCTTGTTTCGTTTTTCTAGTTGTATTTTGGTTTTCATTCTCTTCCAAAAATTGGGAAATTCCATCTTCTGAAAAGATAACGAATCGAGGATTTGACTCATCCATCTTCGATTCATACGTCGAGAAAACGCCGCAAAGCTACCACATCTAGCGATGTGACGTCAATTGAATAGAACAAACAATGTCATTGGTTCAAGTAAAATATATCGCAAGATTTGATTGGACAGTTTACCGTGAAGTGATATCGTATCACTTCACTGATATGGTTTTTATTCACGGCTTTATTTCACGGATATCGAGCTTAAAAGTGTAATAATAGTATTTATTTCATGACAAGTTCCCAGTCCAAGTTTTTCATTATTTCTAAGGTTTTTTTGAACAGCAGTGACCTAAAAATAGAGTTAAAAAAACACTAATATTTATCAAATAAGCAAATTCATAAATTGACATCCAGATTTATACACATAGATATGTAATTATGTCAGTTTTTATATGTTTTTTTATGATAACAAAAAGAAAGACTATACATTTCTTGTTAGTGATCAAAACAAGCAACAGGAAAAGCACGTGCTCGATGATGACAGCATTTATCGGTCTTTCCTATTATTGACAATAAAAAATAGGCAATCAACATGCAAGAAATTTGAAAGTCATAGTAAATCATACCTTTCCTGACAGGTGCAACACCAGCAGGTGTTTGAGATGGGCATTGAGCGAGCTTGTTGCCGAAACCATGGCACTTCCTGCAACTCATCTTGCTAGCTATAATTATTAAAAATATCAATTCATAAGAAAGCAATAATCATTTATTTCACAGTAGAATGTATTAGCTGGGCAGATATGATATTACTTGGAGAAGATAAATGCTGTGACCGTACATGCTGGCTTTAGTGAGTTTGGGTGAAAAAGTTTCTTGCAGCTTGGGCATGCGATCTTACTTTGAATAGACTTCCTTACTTTTAGCTCCAGTTCTTCATTGCTTTTAAAAACTGAATGGAAATTTATCTGCATATATTCCTTTTTATCATCCTGAGAAAACAAATTCAGAAATTTGCAGGAAGATGATGTTTACTGTATTGAGCTCTTTCAGCTTTTAATGCTTACCTTGATGTACATATCCTGCATTTTCTTCCAACCTGTTTGCATCCTCATCATGAGCAACAGGAGTTAATGACAACTCTGTAGATTCATGGGTAATGCCCTTTAATAAATAAAGAAATAAAGAAACAAAAAAGAAACAAAAAAGAAACACAAATAAATGAACAGAAATAAAAATGACTGGCCATATGACAGATTAAATTAACAGATAAATTAACAAAGATGTAATTATGCACACATATATTTTTGCTGAACTGAGGAGGAAACTATTGAATGAAAAATCAGTCAATCACATTTTGAATTTGCTCTGTTTTGCTTTCACTGATGTATTGGGAAGTAGATGCAACATCATCAGATTGAGGTGTAGGCTGAGTGGATTCTTTGACTGTGGTTTTTGTTTCTGTTTCCTAAATTGTCAGGCTAATAGATAAAGCGAAACAAAGATTAATACAAAAAAAAGGAAGGAAGGACAGAAAGAGAGAAGGAAATAGTAAATGAAAGAAGGAAGAGGGAAGAAAGAAAAGGAGGAAGGATGGATGGAAGGAAAGATGGAAAGAAGGAAGGAAATTAGAGGAAACATTTTGTTTATGTTGATTCATATGTATCAAAAAATACTCACTAGTCTTTTTTTTTCCAGATGATGTGCTGTCGCAATATGTCTTGCAAATTCCTTTTCCCTGGGAAATGCATTTTTGCACACATAACAATGGTAATGTGGCTGACATTTTGAAAAAGCTTAACTCTAACCTCCATGATCAGTAACTCGCTTATCAACGTGGACTGTCGAAAAGTGCTGCTTGATTTTCGACGGTTTTTCTTTACATAAAGAGTCTTCAGGACATAGTGGGCAATGAAATCCATTTCCTCTGCATTTTGTTCAAGCACTTTTTGAATATAAAATTGTCCTGTTCACGATCTTTTACTATCGAAATGTGGTAGTCACTTACATGTGATTGAGAGTTGGCAGCCATTTTGACTGCTACGTACAAGTAGGACTGGGTACGATTTTAGGGGCCGCTATACGCTTGTTAGGTGCTTCATATGACTTGTTAGGGGCCGCTATGTGCTTGTCTAACTGTGCTTAAGCCAATACCATATATGGAATACGTACGACAACCCCAACTCAAATGTACTCACTGTCACATAATGCCTTCCCCCCTTTTTTAATGCTTCTTTCAACTTTTCTCTAAGATCTAAAAAGAAAGATTTATACACAACATTTATTATGCATCTTAAAAATACTATTGAAATATGTAAGTTAGATTTAACTATTTACTAATTTAGTTCAAAATTGATAACTCATAATAAAGTATTTCAAAAAAAAAACTAGTCCCAAAGGGCGTCATCAATGAAAGTTGATTATTGTTCTTGAACCAACTGCTTTTCAATTCTTTATATACTGTAGCGCTAATGACATCTATCAAAATGTTTAAGGCTTTTTTTGCTCCTCAATGTTAGTATACGGTATAAGATGAGGGTACAGGTAATCGGAAGGTCCAGCGTTCAAGCCACCGTAACGTCATTTATAAATATTGTTTTCTTTATAAAACTGTGCTATGGAAATTTCTAAGTCTAATAGATAAGCTAAGGAGTTTAAATAGGGCTGCTCATTGTATATTCAAAGGCTTTATCTAGATACAGCCCAGAAAATAGCGGGCTTTATCTAGATACATCCCTTGAATACATAATGAGGTCAGGGTAATATAGGAGATAAAACCCTATGAAGAAGAAAGAAAACCGTAGCAAATTTGATCTTAATATATGCATTGCAGTGTTTTTCGAAAACAAGTGAAAAAATTATTAGTGTATTTATAAGTAATACATTATTAGACTTTACGTTACATATGGTTACTACATGTAATGCGCTTTAAGTAAGAGTTAATTACCTAGAACGGAGGCAATAATTTACGAACACAGCCTAACTTTATTGAAATAATTTCTAATATAGCAAGAATTTCACATGATTGCAAAGAAATAGAAATACTGGTTTTAAGACAATGTTGATCATTATCGATCACAAACTCATATTAGATTATTGCAAAGATATGGTTTTTCGATTGTTCTAAGAATGAATTTGAAAATCCTATGAGCAAAAGGCTGAATTATCTTAAAATTGATCCGAAATATCATCGGAAGAGATTGAAGATACACGCTTCATTTGCTTTCTATAATTTTTAACAGCAATGTTACATTCAATCGATTCATAGTATTGAACGTATGCTTTGAAACCACTGAATACAGGATGACTTGCTTTAAGTTTTGCTCTATATACAAAGGATTTGAACATGAGCAGTATAAAATTAATTACCAATGAGAACTCAAAGCATAAGCAGGGTCCAATTACTAATGAAGTTGAATTTAAAGAAGGCAGTATAATATACTTTTTCAACCATCGTGAAATGTCGGTATAAGGTTTATACGAAATTACGTGTTATAATATTAATACTATTTTGATTATAAATCAAAATATCATTGTAATAATTAATAATTAATCATAAATCAAAATATGACAAAAGTTCCTTTGTCAAAGAGGGGAATTAAAATTCTGATGCATGTGAATTTAATGATTCTCACTCGATGCAGATTGTAAAGCTGCTCTAAAATTTTCCTACAGCCTCTTTATATTTCTTGCCCGTGTTTGTATTCTCAAGTCTGTTAACCTGGATTTGAGAATGTTAGTCGGCGAAGGAGACTTCAAATTTCGAGGGTCGCACTTGGACGATAATAGTTGTAAGCTATAGAAAACACGATAGAGGAAAGGAAATTGATAAAGGCAACAAGCCTGACGACCATTTTTTTCATTTTACATTTATTGAATTTTATCCCAAAAAAAATTAAGTTATAAGCTCTTCTAAATACGTCATATATGAAACAAAGGTGAAGGCATTGTCATCTTATAGAAAAATAAAAAATAAAACAAGCGGATAAGCAAATCAAAGGTGATCAAGGTATATTAACCACGAATCAATATGTGCATTAATCATCATAATCACCATCATCTTCAGCAGGAAGTGAATTGTAATAACGCTTTGCTTCTGAACTTATGTATTTTGTAGCAAGTTCCAAGCAGTTTTCTTTAACTATAGTCGGAACTGGAATCAGTTCTTGCGACCTCGCTTTCAGGGATTTAAGATTAAGCGGACGGATTTGCTTTTGTTTCAAATAATTGATCTTCTTCAGTCTTTCATAGGGATTGATAGAACATCTAGCAAAACACTCCCCATCTTTGAGTTTCTCAGAAACAAGCCTGCCACTGCTGTTTGTTGACCCACCGATACCAAAGTTGAGCCAAGCCAAATTTTGTACCGAAATTTTTTTCCCCTGTATGTCCTGTTGGCAGCTGACATACGCATTGCGTTAAAACGTTTTATATGACTTGACCATGTCCAATGAAACTTCATGTACCATACTTCTTTGATAACTCTGTGGCTTTTTTCTTTGTTTTGCCGTCCCTTTTTGCATGTTTTCTGTGATTATTATTTGTTCGTTTTTCCCTGCTTCTGTCAAATCCAGAATAGTCCCTTTTCCCCCAAAGTTACCTGGAAACTTTTTGCGACATTGAGAACAGCCTAACTTTGCACTGTGTCATAAATATGTCATTACTGTACCTGTAGGCTGACAAGCTCTCCATTCTTCACATTTATTAGGGAATCCACTTTTCTTTACTAATTCTTCTAAGGGATTTATTATACCATTATAACAGTAGTAATGTAGAGGGTAAAACAAGGGAGCACGGCAAATGTGCGCAAGCGCGCGGCTTTCATATATTGGGTTTCCTGTGGTAAAAAATGGGCTTCCTGTGGTGATGACGAATGCGGTTTTTCGAAAAAATATAGTGCGGGCTCAATCCAATATGGCGCTACACATAAGATAAACGGGGAGTGAAACTCTTACAAACTTTCGACCATCCGCGTCAGATCGCTAGGGACACTGTCCCTAGCGATCTGACGTGCATTGTGGAAGGAAAGTTGATTTATGCAAGACTTAAGAAAAGGACTGAAAGACAATTTTTTTACCATGTAATTTGTGTGTAGTCATTTTGGATTTGGCCGAGCGTTTTTGCAAAAAGGGAAAAAATGGACCAATCAGAGACTGTTTCGGAACATTTGCGGACACACTTGTAAGTTTGATGACTTTGATGAATTAAAAACTTGTTTTTCTATGTTTTAAAATCGCTTAGTTTAATTTTGAAAAAATGCTTTTATTGTTATTTTCACGAATTGTACTTTATCTAATTCTTAAATTTTTGTAAACCCTGATGTACAGTACTGTTGTTTTTAAAATGAATGATTAAGCTTAATCAATTCATAATGGGCAACATTTTTTTCAGAAAAATTATAAATTCTCTCTTTGTGAATGAAATTGCTTCTGTTAAGTTTGTAGACAAAGTAATAGAGTTTTACTCCAGTCATTGTGAAGCACTAGAACCAGCTGTTTTTGGTCTCTTAATTAAAAGAGCATTTCCAAATATAGAGAAATTTAGAGAAATCTCCTGTAAAAAACAACTGCAACCCTCCAAATGGCTTGTTGTTTTGTTTTATGCTGCGAGCGACGTATTCAATCTTTTCAAATAGATCAGCTCTGACCATTGATATCTCATCAATGATTAGGCATCGACACTTATCGATCCGGCTTTTGCACCTTCATTAGCTTTTAATGCAGCTAGAAGTTCATGGGAAGATTTCTTCCCAGTTCCGATACCAAAAAATGAATGTATAGTCTGGCCATTTATGGCGTCATGAGGTAATTAAAAAAGGAAATTAGCAAACGCATTTAATATCGCACTGAATATTCCTGACATTCAAACTGCGTGGAGTGTTTGAAAGAGGGTCAAGAACGGGGTTAACTTGAAACGGAAAGTAAAATATAGTTGATAAATCACGAAATGCATTCAATACAAAACAATGCTCTTGATCTGTTGAAGAAAAGCGCTTTCATTTTGAATGTCAGGTGGGATTAAAGTTTCTCACGAATGCAGAAACCGTTTTGGTATTTAGATACTAAAATTGCTCTATAGATCGAGCGGCTTTCATTAACGCGGGAAAACAAAGTGTATTAATTAGAGTGTAATAGTCAGATAAATACAATAGAAAACAAAATTAGTGCTAAATGTGATAAAGTGTATTTGACGGGTTTATGAAAACCACTCTAATAAGTACAACTAATATCAAAAATCTATTATTATTATTATTATTGAATATGATTGATACTAAACTTTCTTATTAACTTGAAAATGAATCAATTTTTTGTATAGCAGATTTTGTTTTAATGTCTAGTGATTTTTTTAAATATCAAACTATTCAACAAATCTCTTTTTCAGTTGGTGTAACGAGTATAAATAGGCCGATCACGTTTAACATAGAGTTATTTCGAAAATAACAAGTGACGAAAAATAAAAATAAAAAGAACATAATGAGCACGAATAGAAGACCTATAATTTACTACATCTTTATTCATTGTATCACAGTTGAATATTCAGTTAATCTATTTATTGACCATTAGAAGTGATAAAATGTTTTCTGGTATTTTGCTCGTAGGTTTGCCATTTGTGTATGGGATATGTACAGACGAGAAACCGTACTTGATGGTCATGGAGTACTATGGTATTGAGGGTGAATCTGTTTCTATTTCTAAAGCTGTAATAAGAAATTTAATTGTTGATCCGAAAAAGTGGGCTGAAGTATTGTGGCTTTGTGCAAAAGCAGTTAAAGATATCCACGACAATGGATATTTGCATTGTGACTTTAAGGGGGATAATATTGTTTTAAATGGTGTGGGAGGTCAATTTCATCCCATTATTATAGATTTTGGCAAAATGAAGAGGCTGTGTGATGTGAATTTAAAAAGGCTCACTGCAGAAGAACAAGATTACTACAAAAAATACCACAAGCATATTGCACCTGAGGTTGTTAGGGGTACGCATACCCCATCATTTGCAAGCGATATATATGCTTTTGGGTTGATCCTATCACTGGTGTGCCATTTCAATAATTATGAAAAAATTAGAATTCTAGCTTTTAAATGTATCAATCGAAACCCTGACAAACGTCCTAAAATCGAAGATATTATTTCTGATCTTGACGATCTTGTCACATGCGAATGACATTTATGAGACAAAATGTCTGACAAAGGGTGTCACAATGTAGCGGGTTTGTTCGCTGCTATCTCCTGGTTGAAAAGTAGCATAAGAACACCTAGAGTAAAGTTTTTGAATAGGCATAAACCTATACGGACCACCTGGGAAAGTGTTCTGTGTACTCGCAACATAAAGTGGATTAAAACTTGCAAAGGTTGTATCTTGGCATGGAAAATACCAAGTGACACATGCAAATAAATACTTCTTGTACACACCATCTTTCAAAAGGGAATGAGAAAAGTAGTAGTCCACCGTCCCAAAGTAAAGTCTAAATGAATTGTCATTGATATTACCATCATCTAGTGGCCAAGAGGCAATGATTCCTGTGGAACGCCTGCTTCTGTATTCATGTTTTGAACCATATTCCATTCCAAATATCTGTATAATGCCATATTTATTGATAGTTTTGCTAAGTTGACCAAAGTGCATAGGGGTTGGCATCATCTTGTCATACACCTGTAAAAGGGTCTCTAGATCATCGCTATCAAAACAACTTTGCTTGAACTTTGAAGGAAGTGTAATAGCTGTGACATTTTCCCAATCAAGAGCGTTTAGAGGTAAAGTGGGAGCAATCTTGAAATATAAAAGAAGGTTGGAAAAAGACTGAGAATGTGTTGACATTTCATTATCACATTCCCCTTGCATAGAGGATATTATTGATTGAAAGCCTTGCAATTCACCAGGCAAAGTCGATGCTGAATTGTCAAGAAATCTGGACGTTATCAGTTTTCTCATCAGTTGCAATTCCACTGATCTGTTGTTGGTAACAATGCTTCCAAGTATTCCGTTTTATCTCTCAAAGATGAAACACTAAAAGCTGTGAATGGGTCCATAATCAGCAATAACGTCTTTCAAATGGCAATGAAGGTGCATATTAGGTGTAACAGCACAATGGCCATAGAGCTTCTCAAATTCCTTGCAAAATTTGAGTAAGAGTCCATCCCCCTTGATAACATCTGCTTGCGATAAAACAGGACTACATATATATCGGCATGCCAAGACGAATGTTTGCCAACATTTCAAATGCTTTTCGTCTATGATATCTTTTAGAGCAAAAATGGAATACAACAAGGTCCAGTTTTTCCATTGCTCTGCTGTATAGGATCCAAAGTTTGCAGATATCCGTTTTGGTAGCCTTCCAATGTTCGGTGAGACTTCCACTGATTCGATTCTTTTTTCTATTTTTGCCAAATTTGTCTTTGATAAATGTCCTTCGTTGATCCATGTCTTAAAAACATTTTTTGCAGTACCAAGGAACAGATTATGCATTGGATCTATGGCACAGAAACGGATTGCATCAAAATACTCCAGATCTAGCAAAGAAGAGTAATACGTGACTCCAAACTTTTTTGATAGGTCTTTTGCTTGGGCTTTGGTTTTACATTTGCTTATCTTTTTTGCTATTTTTCTGTGAGCCGAATTAGTTCTTTTCTCCCAATTTTCGCGATCAAAACCCGAGTAGTCTCGCTTTTCTCCAAAGTTTCCAGGAAATTTCTTTAAGCATCTGGAACATCCCAATTCAGCGCTGTGGCTCTTTAGACCACATAGCTTGCGTGATGCTGGTATGTCGGAAGACGTGCAAAGGACAGCTGCTTTGATTTTCAGTGGAATACTACTTAGGCTGTTTTTTAAGTAAATGCCCTTCCATAAAGCTTTGAGTTCTGAAATAGCAGGTTTAAGAAACTCGTTAAGAGATTTGGCTTCATGCTCCATAGACGGAATAATGCCTACGACTATAACGTTCTCCCATTTAAATCTCTCAGCTCGTGGAAGGTTTAGCAACACTAAGTAAAGCACTCCAACTGAATAATCTTTTCGATGCTGCATAGGCTGAAAATAATCAAAATTCAACATTAAACCATAGTTTCTAGGAGCTTTTAGGAAATCTTGTCCGTTGTGCTGTTGAAAATCATTCCACAGTTTTTCATCATAGATGTCAGCCATACAATCGTCATGCCTGAGTAATCTCCATTCTTCACATTTTTGAACTAATCCATTTTTCTGTAACAGGTTTTCAAGAGAGTTTATGATGCTGTTATAGCAGTAGTAGTGAATGGAGTAGAACTTCACCGAATTGTCCTTAAAAGTTACCTTTCTAACTAATTGGCTATTGCAAGTTCTCTGCCTTCTCCTTAAATAGAATGTGTTGGTGCATTCCTTTCCAACTAAATTTCCATTGATATTCTTCACACATTCATTGTAGCTGTAACACTTTGTACATTTTGGACAAACGACATATTTAGTAAAGTTATCTCTGTCTAAAGCGAAAACTTTCCTTGCCATGTATAGAGAACATGGGAATATGGTGATTATTTCGTTAAGAATCTCATTTGAAATTTGGACGTTGAGTATTTTAAGGAACTGAAGAAAAAACTGGAGTAACCACGTGAGACCGTTGTCACTCAGATGGCTCAAACTCTGCCAAATCAACAAGAAGTAAAGCATGTTATGAACAATAGAGTGCACGAAGTGGTGCTTCTTCCTTTTAGCAACAATTGCTGGTTCCGTTGGGAGGGGAGGATTATCTGAGTCAAGATCTTGAAGAACAGATTCTGGCAAAGCATCCCATTTTTCCTCAGTATCCGTATCGTACTCATCGCTGACCTCTTCTGAGCTGTCAGTGTTTAATGTTAATTCACTTTTCTATAAAATGTCAAGAACATGAATTATTTATAAGAGGAATGTAATTACATGAAAGATAATTCGAACGAAGGAATTCGTTTCCATATTAATTATTTCAATAAAAAAAAACGGTAACGAAATATGCATGCAATTATGTATACAACAATGTCCAGTTAATAACACAATTTATTATATAATTACCAATGAAATATCTATTTTTCTCTATTTCGAAAAAAAATTGATATCTTCACATGTGAAAATAACATGTTATTTTCACGTGTGAAAATAACACCATTGCGATGGCTATTCAAAAATACACGGAAAGAATTGCCTGAAAAAGCCAAAACATGCTTAGTAGTATAGGGGATGGGGGTTCCAGCGCAACGACCACCGGAGGATTACCCGTCTAAAGTGAATTCCTCGATTCGTACCGCGATTACCCGCATCCCGTGTTTATGTAGTTAAATATGTTAGTCTATATATGGAGTGCGAAGAATGTAAAGAGTTTGCTTATCATTTCTGTATAAAGTGCTTGAAACCCAAGTTTGTACCTACTAAGCCAAATAAGTATATTTGTTGTGGTAAGAAAATGCAGATAGAAGATGACACGTCAGCACAGTGTTACGAGTGTGGTAAAAATATTCGCAATGCCGTACCAAATGCTACCAGAGAGCAGTATTACGCCAATGGAGGCCGTAAGAAAACACCTTATAAAAGAATAAAATACGTTAGGGACTGGATGAGTCATATCCAAGGTTATCGGCCGGTATATTTAGACAATGAAGTAAAGAAGAAAATCATAGACCATTTAGAAGAGCCAACCCCACAAAGCCTACGGAAGACATTGGAAAAATTAAAGCTAGGGAAATATTACAAAGCTATTCCCTATCTTTTGTCTGAAATTACCGGTAAGTCTATTCACGAGGTTTCTGATATGACAAAAGCCGAGTGGATGTTTTGTCGGCTGGATAAGGATATTCCTTATTACCCTGACGTAATCTACGAAATATTTCACGAAATCGACCCCAACCACCCCCTCTTGGGATGGATTCCAAGAAGATAGCGAATCTTATGGCATAAGATGAGAAATTACGCGTAATAATTCGCCAAATAAGGTCATGCAAATAATTTATATTACGCGTAATAATTCGCTAAATAATTTATATTACGCGTAATAATTTACTAAATAAGGTCATGCCGTGTATTACGGTATAAATCTTATGGCATAAGATTAGGCGTAATTTCCAGACTGTCGTTCGATATGTAAACGAAATCCTGTCACGCTTTTTTCAAAGCAGATGTTTACTGAGCAAGCTTTCTTTGAAGCTCTTCTTTTGCCTCCTGGTAGATCTTTTTGCGAGATTCCTCGGAAAGATCTTTTACGACTGTTTTTTTATTCCTTATGTCCGACTTTAATTTCTCGTATTTGTCTTCTTCGGCCAGAATAAGCGAGAATTCTACGTCGTCTATCTTTCTGTCACGCAAAGCCTTTGAGACAAGATCGGTAATTGTATTTACTTTAGCCCTTGACAGAGCTATTGTCGTGTCATGCTTGGATATTTTGCTTGACAACTGTTTCATAATGCCCGTAGCAACGGCCGAAATGATACCACATGCTGCCCCAACGCCGGCCAAAGGAACTCCAACGATTATTCCCGGTCCAGTAAGCGAAGTAGCAACGCCGGAGCCCGTTAACACAACAGAAATGGATCCTGAAGTTATCGCAATCTTATGTAGCGTACTCCGGGCTCTGACGTACTTTTTTCGGACTTTTTCGTAGTGTTGTGTTTGCCCTTCCAAGTAAGCCAGGATTAAATTTGCTTTATTGAGCCTGACGTTTTCGGCATTCATTTCGTTAGGTTCCGTTATTGGTGCCGTAGTGTGATAATTGGGAACATCTGGGTACAGCTGAGGTGCTGATGGTATAACATCCATTATATATACTAATGTACGACGCTTTTGGGAATGATATTGAGGAGCAGCCACATCACGACAACCGGGATTATGCCAACTGGAGGGCCTTTAGGAAGATGTTTCCGCATGCAGACCCTAGTAAGTTCGAAAGAGGACCCGATGGGATTTACTTCAACGGCGAAAGAATGTACAGTAATGCGGACTTGGAGCCAAAGGCGACCACCAAGCCACCAAAACCCGTGCATAAAGAAAGGCTACCTAATTTTCCAAAGAATCTATTAATAACCAACCAGGATTACCCATTTTACGATGCCGAAGGCGGCATAAACGACTTTGATAAGATAGTGACGCATTTAAAGATTCCAGTGGGTAAGCAAACGTTTGACGTAGTAATAAGGGATATCTTTAAGGATTTTAACCTTACGCACACTTCAGGAAAAGAAGCCCACGAATGGTGAAAGGGGCCTAACTTTAAGTACTGGCCGCAGCAGTTAAACTTTGCCGTCTGGGCGGCTACAAAGGGCTGCGGGGTTGCCGCGGATATGTTCGACATTGCCTTTCTAAGGTTCCACGTTGCCTTTACTATGCGGCGCATATTGAAGGAGCTTAGCGTACCGCTGCCGGGGGAAAAGCCATTCAATCGAATGGATAACCACTACCATTCCGCTGCCCTAGAAAGGCTAATGAATGAGTTTAAGCCGCAGCAAAGAGACTTTCGTTATCGGGAGGGCGCCACGCATGGCTTGGGCATTATTTATGCTTGGCATGTTGACGGCGTGCGTCCGGCAGACATGTATCATCAAAAATACCCCGGGATCCTAAAGTTTTACGACTTGGGTGGTCGTAAGAATGACGTTACGCTGATCGATAGGATTGAGACGATTTACCCCAGTCCTTGGGATCCGTTTGTATTATTAAAAGGAAAAGGCCTAAGAAACCTAGCTCGAATTAACCGAAGCATTGAAGCATTCGTGTACTGCACCCTGGGAGCGCAGGTAAATACACGCAGCCCCATTGTTGGATCCCAAGGTGCTTCACGGGAAACGCAACAAGAATTCCTAACCCTGTTTGAGTCCGCAATAATAGAAAATGACATATCCAAGTCGGTGCAGAGATATCAATTAGCGGTGCAGCAATCTAAAGTGCGGCTAGATTATGCCTTGAGTCCTGGTTGTTGGTTAATGCCAAGTAACTTGGTTATTAACACCAATTCCGTTGTGGGTTACAACAACAAGCTGCAGAGAGCAACCAAAGACATGAAGTTTGGGGCAAATGACGTGAACTCTGACATGACCAAGGGCATTCCTCACTTCGTAGAGAAGCCAAAAAAGTCACACGAAACGAAGCTACCCGTAGTTAAGAAACCATCAAAGAAGGTTATGCCTGTGATACCTGAGGAATATGACCATAACTTACTAAAGGCCGGCTTAACCGCTGCAAGCATTGGTCTGAGTTATTATATATGGCGATGAACAACCCCTACGTAGCTGGAGTAGATTGTGTTTATACGACTTACACAGGCGAGAAAAAATACACCCAAGCATCTTGGGTTGATGTCACCGGAATGTCTGTAGACTTGAACTACTCAGGAAAGAAGTTGATAATATGCAGCATTTGTATTGGCACGAGTAGTCACGCCAACGTGGGCTTTAGGTTCCTGGATGACAATGGCATACTGCAGCCTATGCGTACGAAAACGAACAACAGGGAGCCTGCGCATTTCTCCGTAGAGCCCAACCCCCAGAGCGCCGAGAATATTTCCGTTTGGACTTTCCACATGGTCGCCGATTGCCATGGGAAGGTAAAGCTGCAGATAAGAGTAGACGATACGGGAAAGGTTACGGTAAATAGCATAGAAAATCAAAGGGATACTATCTATAACCACGCAACCATCAGCACTCTTACGGTGCTTAGCCTTTAGAAGCAAATTTATTTGCTGAAATATATGAACCCACACGCGAAGGAAGATTGGTTTCTCCATTACCTGGAGGAGAAGGACTACTTAGAACAGCATTGGCATGACACCGGGCTGTGGGTGAAGGTTGGGGGCCTGGGATTGATCATGTGTACCATTTGCGTTTCGACGGGGTATTCGTGTAATGTCGGGTTTAGGATCGTTGATGAGGATGACCACCCATTACTACCCTACAGAAAAAAAGATCATAATAGGAACCCAGCTCATTTCTCGTCGGAGCCCCCTCCAAAAAGCGGAGAAGACTTAACGCCAGTAACTTTTCATATGATAGCCAATTGTCAATATGCGAAGCTTCAGGTTCTTCCCAACGACGTTGCCTACCTTCGGATAAATGCCGCCCCGACAAAAGATCCTCCGACGGATGCTGTTTGGAATCATAAGCCCATTAGCACCATGAGCGTGCTGCCGCTAGTTCCGCATTATCAAGGCGGCGCGAATACTATCTTTACTTATCCCCAGTCGAGAACACCTCGGGTACCCGACGACGATAAGCCCCCAGTAATACACAAGGATAAGATTAACCCTTCATCTTCTTCAGGAGTACCACTCCAATAGCGACAACCAAGATCCAAATGTTATTGCCCACGAACTTCAACAGTTCGCCGCCAGCCCTAAGTGCCAAGGAAACAACCGAACCCAGCAGCCCAGGAAGACCGGCTGCCATCTTTTTTCCCAAGTCCGTCAGCCCATTGCCTAATTTCTTTACGCCTGCACCCGTAGCCTTAAGCGCGTTAAGGATTACTCCTACTACGGTGCTAATAGCGACCGCAAATGCCAGTGGAACGCCATACTTCACCAGAGCTCTTTTTACCTTTTCCTTGGTGGTAAGCCCCAACTCCTTTTCCAGGTTTTCCTTCTGCGCCCGTAATTCCGCAACTCTCTCCTGAAGGGTTTCTACTTCCCTTTGGGCAGCCTCCCTTTCCTCTTCGGAACGAGTTTGGTCCGCAACTACTTCTTGCTGCCGCTCTATTTGCCCCTCCAGGTCTTCGATAGCCTGATCTCTTTGCCGGATTGGCTCTTCTTTAGTGTTGATTTCGGCAACCAACTGCCGCCGCTCCTCCAAAGAGCCGGCTATGGTGATATGCAAGTTTTTAGCTTCTTCCTTGCTCATGTCCAGGTCTCGTAGGGCAAGCTCAAAGGCCTTTTGGGCCTGGTCTCTATCGCGTAGGGCATTGTCTCTTTGTTCTCTCATTTCCATCATTCTTTGATTTTTGTCGTCGATTTCTCTTTTTTGAGCATCAAGGAGTAGTTGGTTTTGTCTCATGTAATCTGCCTCCCTTTCTTCCAACGTTTCTTGCAGCCCCTCAGCGCGTTTTTCTAGCGCGACCCTTTCGTTCAGGGTTTCCAACCTTTCTAACGCACTTCGGGTAGCTAGTTGAAAGCCTCTTAATCTTGCCACGTTAACCTTGACCGAGCCATTTTTGTCGAAAAGGAGCTGTGGTTTCGTCCAGCTGTTTTTGTCGGGATATCTCATGTCTTGGACGCTTATGAGGACTTTGTTTCCGCGTTCTGTGAGCTTTATGTCGTCGGCCTCAAAACGGGGATAACGCATTCGTAGCTCTTGCGTTGCCCACTCTACGGTTTCCCGCACCCCCTGCTCGCTTATGTTTTGAAGTTCTAAGTACTCGGGGACGGGGCTGCCGCGGTTCCTTGATTGCCACATGCGATTCAAGGAGGTCTTGATGCTTTTCCACCTACTACCGTACGTGTTTTCTAGGGCCATGTCGTAGATTAGGGGGTCGGTTTCCGCGCCTTTAGTCCATGCGTCGTATTCTTCGTCGTTAATATCGACTTGGCCTTCTTCGGTAAGGGGGTCAAAATCCGTTCCTTCTACTTCCATTATATATGATGAGCTCAAAGTTAAACCCCAACATATTACCCAAGCAGGTTGGCGGACTGAAGGCAGAACGCGCCTTTCGCCGGGCCACGTTCACACCATCCAGCGCGAAGCCAGGAGAAACCTTGTACGTGGGCGTGCCCCGTCTAACGGATAACCTAGTCTTAGTTCCCGGCACCCTGGCTTTAAGGTTTGACCTAGCGGTGCAGTCTGACCCCACAGACGAAAGAATTATCGTTAACAACGTGGGTAGAAACTTAGTCTCTAACACGCTGGGGCCAATGACCCCTCTCAATCGATCGTTGGGGGCGCGCATTGCATTTTGGGTTAAATTCAAAATGGCGGCTCAACTATTTAGAGACGAACCACCTAGCACGGCTTTGAAGCAACTTTTATCGAGTACAAAGCTCGATTACATGTCCCAAACCAACGATACTACCTGTTTATCTGATATATCGGGGTTTTTCCGTGAAGTTGAGCATTGTGTTGAGGTTCTTGAGGAAAAATATCAATCAAGAACACGTTACAAGGACGTTCAGCAACTAGTAAGCACTCAGAGAATGGTCTGTCGCTGTCTTAAAAAGGTCCATGACAAAATAATTAATCGTCTAAAGCCTACACCTAACACTGTCTCGCCATGGACAGGAGAGTTTGTAATAGATGTCCCTGAAGAGGTCTTCATGGTTATTTTTAATCGATTGGTGAAGCGTAATAACTTTGGACATACGTTCAAGGAAACAGATGCGTGTGTCACTATCAACTTTACAAGTAGCAAGAAAGCTGTGTTTGTCTTTGACAAAATGAACCTTGATGGTGTTGTTTGTGCTAAAGAAGATCTTCTTGTGAAATATGTTAATGGGCGAGCATCAAAGGAACGATGTGAGGTTGTAGTAAAACCGGAAATGCCACTGAAGTTCACTTTTTACAAAAACAAAGAAATTTGGTCTGTTCATTTCCATTATGGATACTGGAATGAAAATGATATTCCACAGCATTAAGGCGAGCTTTTATATTGTAAAAGATAGATATAATGAATGCCAATGTAATATGGGATTGAAAAATAGTGTCTCCCTTGTATTATTTTTTATGAAACATGTAATTGCCCTGGCACAGGCATTCATTATCTGATCTGTCTTAGAATATGGTTAAAAACCTTGTCAAATGAAAGTATATGGATTACTAGAGTGTATTTATAACATGCACTCCTTGCTTTATTGAAATAGTGACCTTGTGCTGTGTGCTTAGTCATTGGTTTAAATAAGCCTCAAGAGCTCAGCTATTTTCCTGTACTTAAAAAAAAAACATTAAGCTGCCAAGTTATTTTCTAAGTAACACATTTTATAATTTTCATGTACCACCACTATCTTGAACAAAATGTTTGTAGCAGAATTTCATGTATTGTGTTTGCACTCTATTGCATAGAGCATAAATTAAGCTTTTATCATAGAGTTTATACAATATTTTAAAGCACTTTATTTTCAACAGGCTAGTTGACAAACTGTGCAAATCAAATTATTGAAAACAATATTGATATACAAGAGAGTTTCAGGATATGACACAGGCTATATTTTCACTCAGTGTTCAAAGTTTCATCTATACATATTTAGACATCTATATATTATAAAATAATTTTGTTAAGCCTGTGGAATAATGCCTAAAGTAATATACAATAGTAACCACTTACATTGTATGTCACTGTTCTCTTTTGTGTTTGACTAGTAAATATTAGGATTTGTTTCAAGGGTTTATTGAAAATGACTATAGATTTTTAGAGACCTTTTGGATCATGTTTTTTTATTTGAGGTATTTAAATTGTTGACTGTTAATTTGTTATCATATATACCTAATTCAGAGAAGAATATTGGTTGTCATGAAAAAGGTTGAGTGTTTGTGCTTATTACAATATTATGCTCCTTCAGTCCAGGCGCAACACTCTACACTAGTCTTTTCAACAACAATCTTTTCTGAATTAAGGTGCATTAGTATACAAATATTTGTATAATTATTATGAAATAATATATATCAGGATGAAATAAAGAGTATATATTCCTATATAAAAAAAACACTAGTACTTGTTTTAATTTAGCTTAGATACCTATTTCATGTTTTATATTTAAAAAAATCACTGTTATTTTATGTAACAAAGTGAGTAATTCATTTCAAAGCTGTAGTGGTTTTGTAGCCTTCCTTCAGTTGTTCTGTGTTGTTCTTTATAACACAGCTTGCTGTCCAAAGTAACTCCAAGAACAATGGGTTTTTGATTAAGGTTTGGATATAATGACTCTAGTCAACAAAATTAATTGTGTTGTCTGTGCTCTTCAATGGTTTTGAAGTACAATGGCACATTGAAGTGGTTTTCATATACCTGTGGAATACACTTTAACATACTAATTAATTATTAGGGCAAGAGTTGAATGTAATTCAATTCAGGATACTAGTGCCCCGTCCTCCAATCGTTTTTGGCAGCTCATTCAAAAAAGGAGTGTAAAGCAGGGTCCACCTTTCCATCTTTCACAGATTTCTTTACAATTTTCATGATATGGCTACTGCATATATGGCACTGTTCATCATCGGGGTTTGATTTTGCTTCACCACAATGGCAATATCGTGTGTTTTTTCTTGAAACTCTTAGTGGAATGTATGAGTCAGATGCTTTTTCTTTTCCTCCAGTATAGTTAACACTACAGGGATCTTTCTTTCTTAACCACACCATACTAACAAATTCATGCCCAAAAACAGTCCACCACTGTTGGTTTTTATTGCTACTGCATGTATTTCCAATATATTGCTTCAGCTTAATGTGCTTCGCCTCTCTTCCTTGCATGGAGTTTAAACCAAGGCCATACCCTAGGGTATCAAAAAGCTGCTTAGAATGAAAAGGAATTGCATAGCCAATTGTCCACACAGTAGGGTTTGGACTTTTTAACAACAAGGAAACAGCATTGAAATAAGATCTACACAGTTGGTCTAGTTCCTGTAGGCTTTGATTTGAAATGTTTACTCGTGTATATATTGAAACTGCATCTCTAAGTTTAACTCCCATAAATGCTAATGTATGCAACTTAAGAAAAGAACCTTTAGATAGATTGGGAACTTCTAGCAGGATATTGATTGGGGCAGTAAAGTTCCAACAGAACCTTTTTGCTTCCAAGCCTGTAAATCTGTATGCAAAGGATGCTCCACCTTTCCGTTTCTCATTGAACCACCTACAGTAACTTTTATACAGCCTGCCACACTTTACTGTATTCTTAATACATTCCAAGAACTTCACCAGTGGTGATGATCTTGGAATGTGAGATATAGAGCTCACAGTTTTCAGAAAGTTCTTATCACAACAATGAGTAGCCAAAGTCAGGAGCAATATGAACCAGTGTTGCCAAGCATTATTAGTATTATGCAAGGGCTCTGCTTTTATTTTATCAACAAACTTGCCAAGTGGAGGGGCAAATTCTTGCCTTGACTTGTTCTTGGCAATATATTTGGTGACATTTGATCTCTGCTTATTTTCTGGATCTTTCAATGTTCTTTTATAGGCCTCTACCTTTTTGGCAACATCAAGTCTGTCGTTGTAGTTCCAGGGTTGCCATGTTGCAGTATCATCACCAATGCTACCATTCCGCAATCCCTTGGTGTCTTGATTAACATTGGCAAAGGGTGAAAAATAGGTTGCAGCATTGTTAAGTTCGCCAGACATAGAGGAAACCCACTTCATGTCTGAAGGAATCAACTCAAAAATGAAAACAACCTCATTACCATTGCTAGTCAGAATTTTTTTATTCTGAATTGATTCCATTTCATCAGCCAAGTACTTTGTATACTTCTTCAGTAAAGGATGGTCTTCTTCACAGTTGGCTCCCAGCAATAGGTGATTTTCATTGCAGCTTTGAACTCGTTGAAGTAGATTGAGGAAACTCACAAGATATGCTATCCAAAAAAAAAATTTTTATTAATATTTTTATTAAAACGGCCACCCCGTTACTGCGGCCAAAAGTTTATTGCCCGAACCCATACATTTTCTACAAAATTTACCCGCCTTCTACACCACCCCATTAAGACGGCCAATTTTGGTTTTCTTTTTGGTGGCCGGGTTAATGGGGTTTCACTGTATAAGAAAGAAGTGCCAGTAAATAAGAGTATTATAAGGGACCCTCCCCTTTCAATAGGAATTAAATTATGTGACCCCACCCTTGGATTTGGCCTAAAATAGGAAAATTTCCCCTTTTCAAGGTCTGTTTTTTCATGACCCTTCCTTTTTAAGGTCTCAAAAAGGTATGATTCTCCCACTGCAAATTTTTGACAAGTCCCTAAGTATATTGTTTGCATTTGAATAATAATGAAATTGCAAGAAAATAACAAACAATAATAATAGAGTGCATACAGTTAATCTATGAAACAAATAGTGTTCATTCATTAGACAATAAGAAACCGGTCAATTAGCATTATTTATCACTTATTTTTTTTATTTTTCATGTTTCACGGATTAAGAGCATGCACTCTACTAATGGTATTAACAGCAACAACAACATATTGAAAACATGATGAAATATGAATCATTAAATTGGGAACCTCAGTTGTACAATAAATGTAACAATCAAGATACCTTGCAGTAATAAAGGGTTTTTTTGCCAATCAAAATTATTTTTACTTCAACAGTAATAATAAATACATGTAATATATATATAATAACACATTTGTTGGCATATTTTGGTTATTTATTGTAGATTTCTTAAGTAGAGTGCTCACACTTAATCCTTGAATTCACCTTAGATTCCAAGTACAAACTAGGTGCTAGTTTTAAATAAATACTTTGCTTTCAATTGTCTAATCAACATTATTTAGTAGTATAAGTAGTACTATTTTTTGTTTCACAGATTTGTTGCTAGCACTCTAACCTATAGGTTGCAAGACATATACATTAAAAAATATATATATCTAGCTAAATCCCATGTACAATTTTTTTGAAAGTATATGGAACTCAGAAAGCAGCAGCAGTTAGGCGGACTCGCGAAGCGCCGACAATGCCAAAAATCACAAGTCGAAAACCCCCCCCCCCCCTGGGGTTTTTGGGGGTCGGTTAACCGCCCTACAGGGGGTCTTGCGCGATCGGCCGACAGCGCGAAATGTGCCTAACTGCTGCTCTGTTGGGGTCGCAAACGGAGGGTAAAATATTCTTTAGATATACATGGCATCCGTCAACGACATTCAAAACGAAACTGTGCGCAGGCTGGGAAATCAGGTGATGGATAACTCAGATGCGGATTTTGTCTTTGCGACGTTCATGGAGGGCAAGACAGACAAGACGATGAATCACGAAATGGCTGAAAGGATAATCGACAGAATGCCGGACGGTGACTACCGTTTGGAGTTGACGTTCGTGAAGTATTTGGATGGCGAGTGGGTGATAGAAAAGGGCCGTAATCCCATCAGGGCGTCTGGTAAGCAGAGTTTGTTCGTCTTGAATAAGCATACGAGACCAGGGGCATTGGAGGGAATTGACATGCTCTTCTATGAGGTCGCTTACCCGGTTACCGTGGTCATTTACGGCGCGTACGAGATTAAGGAGCCGAATGTCAGAAAGTTGCGACCGATGCGACATCCGGGTAATTGCGTCGCGAAATTGGTCAAAGAGTTCTTCGAAGACGCTGCTCGTGGTGGTAAGCTTACGCCAAAGAGAAGCGAAGCCATCAGGAAATGGGAAAGAGATACCAACAAGACTGGAGGTACGATTAAGAACATTCAGAAATTAGAGACGGCTTTAGAACGCCGCATACACGTGAAGGACATCACGGACGGTTGCATTTACGAAGGGACGAAAAAATATGGAGGTAGAGGTGCCCCTATTGTCATCTACCAACACAATGGACACGCTTGGCGAGAACTTAGGTTTCCCAAGAAGAAGGAAACTAAGGTTTATAAGATGTCGCCGTTGGCAGAATTGGTCCACGAGAATTCCGTTTGGTTGATGGACGCGGAAGGAAGTCAGTTTATGACGCAGGATGGTACTCTTTACAGGCCTCTAGTAGAACACCAACGCATTCAAAGTGCTTGTGCGACGTTAGGGGAAGACTTTTCAGACGAGGTCCTTAGCTCTCGTAGTTTGGACTTCCTAGCTGCGAAGAAAAGAAATGGATGGAAGTCCACGCCTAAGGAATTCGCCGACATAGCCAAAGCCTGCGTAGAGCACGGCCATGGAGGTCTGTGGAACATGGAGTATGACGAAAACGAATACGTCTCCTTAGACATGAAACATTGTTACCCTGCCAGTTTTAAAGGCCTTGGGGATTGCAAGGAGTATTACGACCGCTACGGGCATCCGGATTCGCAGTTCTTTCGTGTGTCTTTGCCCGGTAAGTGCGATGCTCCCAAGTCTACGGGGTTCGTGCGGTTGACCACGTGGAAGTTAGCAAAGGGCTTACATCCGATAATTTACGCGTGGTATGGAAAACATCTGCAGGAGAAAGAATGGATTCCCATACCCCTGCTGAAGTTTCTCGAAGAGCGCGAGCTTCTCACGTACACAGCGCATGAAGCCATATTGTGCCGCTCCGCGTTTACGCAATGGTTGCCAGAGCATAATCCCACTGCTAGAATTGTCATAGGCAAATTCACCCAGGGTGCAAAAGAAGGAGAAAAGCACATGCAGCGGCGTTTGATAACCGACGACGGAGAGTTGAGCTTCCTCGTAAAACGTGCACATGAGCAAGGAACGATGGTGTCCGTAGAGAAATGGAATTATTTCATAGAAGGTAAAGGCGAGCGACAATGGAATGCGTTGTGCTATTATCAAGATCATCGCCCGCAATATTACCATTTGCGCGCCAGCATGCTCGCATATGCGCATATCAATCTATTGTCAATGCTGTTGAGGTTTGACAAGGAGGATATCCCGCGCGTGGCTACGGATTCCCTCTACGTGAAGCCCGAAGTGTTAGAAAAAATGCAAGAGTTTTACACAGCCGATGAACTCGCGGAAAGTGGTCAATGGCGTGTAAAAGATGAAGAGATAAAAGCCTGGAGAGAACGTGTGGAATACCACGGGAAACACGTAAAAGGTGCCACCGTCCCCACTGAGGAACCATTGCCATCCGTTGTGGACCCCATTTCTTACCAACGCTTTTCGTACCTGTACGGGCCCGGAGGCAGCGGTAAAACCACCAGGGTTTTGGAATTATTTCCTCGCGTGAAGGTGTTAACGCCGACGCACCGTCTGGAAAGAGAATTGACGGAGATGGGCCACGACGCGCAAACGTACCACAGCTTCTTTCGCTGGAACGGTCAAAAGTGGGTGCCAGAAGCAATACGCGACATACCTCCGGTGATATTATGGGATGAGATTTGCACCGTGCCATTAGAAATCTTACAGGAATTTGTAGACTTCCTCCGCGGAAAGTGTCAAGTTATATTTGCCGGAGATCCATGCCAGCCGCCTCCCATTTGCGGAGAAATGCCCCATAAATGGTTAAAAGGAATGGTAGACCATGCAGAGGAAATCAACGCCGACTACCGCAGCAAGGACGAAGTGAGAAACTTAAAGGCGGAACTTCGGGGCCTCAGTGATGCCGAGCAAAACAAGACGCTGCGTAAACGCATCCGAGCGAAGTCTTACGAGGACTTCCTTTGCGCGTGGCATCCAGAGGATTTGGTGTTGAGCAGCAAGCGCGCAGCACAATCGCGAATACAGAAAGATCTATTAAAAGTGCACCGCGAAAGATTCCCAAGCCATTTGGTACCCGTTTGCTACAAGCCCCACGATACCCGCATGCAGAAGAGAGACGTGTGGGTGCCGGGCACCGACGTCCAACTGCAGAACGCGGTAACTCATGATAAAGTCTGGGTGCCTATGGAAAAGGTTGAAAAAATAACCTCCCATCCAGATTGGCGTTTGGGATATTGTATGACAGTCCACAGCGCGCAAGGGCTTACCATAAAAGAAACCTTATGGATCATAGACCAGCGGTTATGTTGGAGTAATTTGATATATACCGCTGTGAGCCGTGTGGAGCATGCCAAACAGTTGCGGAGGGCTTGGGGTCCGCAATTGCGTTACGATAAGACGCCAGAAGATATAGCAAAGGAGAACATTGCTAAGAAACTCCTTCGCTACAAAAGACATGACGAAGGAAAAGGCATGGTGTTCGACCTATGCGCGGACGACGTCTATAAGGAAGGGGCACGGTGTGCCAAGTGTAACATACCTCTACTATGGAGGTTTGACCCAAATGACGATCAGCAGTTCTCCGTGGATCGTATAAATAACAAACGCGGGCATTGCAGAGGCAACGTAAGGTTAACGTGCCTAGAGTGCAATCGGGCGCGTGGAGCTGCGCTACTCTGAGTCTTTGGGGACTATGAGCAGCTCTTCCTTAACAAATCCGCGACTTGGGCCATCTAGGTAATACAACACGGGTTGCCCTTCCTTGGTGACGGACTTCGAAATCTCATACGTTTCCAAAGACCAGTTAGGATCCGTGGCTCTCTTACTGCCACCTTCGAGTTCCCCCGGCTGATAGAGGTATCTGACCACTATGTTGCGGGGTAGCTTTTTTTCCTTCAGTCCGACCGCCCTCGAACTTCTGACGTAGGACTTGTGTTCCACGTGTTTCGTTTTTATGGCATCCTTGGGTTTCATTCCAGTAGCCCTGGCCGCCTCGTTGTTCAAAGCCGCGACGACCTGGGGGAGCCTCTGAGTCCATTCCCTGTTGCGTTTGGAGGGATCTTCCAGCTCTTTCCAATACTGGTATCCAAAGAGACGCTCGGCCAAGGTTGTATTAAATCTTTCGACGATGCTCTGGCCCCTGTGGTACTCAGCTTCGGCTCTCCTAATTTTAGTGCTGTGGTCTTTCAGGGTTTTGGTAACCACGCCCATGAACTCTGTCCCCGCATCCACTTGCAGCAGCTTAGGCCATTTCAAGACGCGCTTATAAATCCTACCTAGGGCTTCTGCGACTTCCCCAGAATCCTTGCTGGTTATGGGTTCGGCGTCCTTATATCTGCTTGCGATATCCACTACGGTCAAAGCGTATCTATAGGTCTTTCTTCTCACCTTATCGTGCGGTAAGAAAAGCAAATCCGCCTGATGAACTTCATTGGGGGTATTTACGGTAAAGCTGGGCCTGGGAATGTACTTGGGCACGGGAAGATAAACCTGCCAGATGGTTTGTTTTTTCAACCAGTTCTTAGCCGTTTCTTCTGATACCCTGGCCGCGGTCGCGAGTTTCTTAATAGCTGATGCTCCTTTCCAATAGCCTTCAGGCCCATAGTAAATCCTTTTAAGTTTGTCCTCTACGCGGCCCATTATATGAATTCCAAAACAAGATTGATCTTACGTCCGTTAAAATCCACCGTCTTTCCGTCCACTTTAATGGTGATGTTTATGCTTTCTACCAAATTAGACAAGTCATAGCTCAAAGAAATGGGAGTGTATTCTACCAGGTCAAATGGATTACCCTTAGGTGGAAACTTGGACATTAGATTACTGGGTCCTTCATTAAAGTACGAGCTTACTAGGCTGCAGTAAACTTCGTAGTTAGCGGGAACTTTCCATTTCACGTCAAGTTGACCATTGATCGTGGTACTAGTAAGGCCCAGGAGTTCTACCAATGAACTGTCCTTTATATTGGCACTCCCATTATTTTTCTTGAACTTCATTTCATGGGGTAATCCTGTGGTAAGAGTATATCCATGCTTTGCTAGCTCCTTAGCCAGTGTTATGGGGGTGTAATGGGAATCTGGTAACTTTGGTTTGGTACCGGAAGTTCCGATGACAAAGCCATTAATTAAATTATACCAAGAATTGTACAAAGAGCAACTAACCAGCCGGACCCTTTCCGCGCGGATGGGAGGATTCAGATAAGTGGTAAAGTTATTCTTGTTCCTTTCCAAAAAGACGATCATTATAATCTAGGCGCCACTAGAGGCTAAGCGCAGCTTAGACTAAATACGCCAAGGCCACGCCTCCCACCAGCCCTGCGACTCCTACGAAGACCAGCTCGTTATCTTTTTGTTTCTTAGAAGGCTGATAGTAATCCTTAAACTGAGGCTTTCTCATTCTAAAGTCGGGGTGTGCTTGCGCATAGAGCTTAAAGGCGTAGTCTGTATTTTCAAAGTTCTTATCCGCCTGCATCTTGTCTTGGTAGTTCTTATCCAACCAATCCCTGTAAGCTTGTCTTTTTTCATTCCAAGCCGCAACGTCTCGCTGATATTTCTCCAGCGCTAAGTCGTGCCTTTTCCTCTCAGCGTTAGATTCTGCGTTTCTATCACCGCTAACTAATTTATCCAGATATCTACCACCATAATTAGCTCCAGTGAATGCTAAGGCTGCAATAACTCCGCCTGCGACTAAGCTAACCATTATATGTTAGGAATGTACTTTTCCTTCTGTAGGTAATTCTTTGCCATGATAGCCCCGCCTACGGCAGCGGTCATCTTAGCAAAATTAGCGAAGCTCTTGCTTGGGTCTTCAGTAAAGTCTTCTTTGAGCACTTTCTTACCTACCCAACCAATACCCGCAACGATGGAAGTAATGATAGCTGCTTCTTCAACAGTTTTCAATAACGCGGTCGACATTATATTACAAAGCGAGAAGGAAAATCTAGGTCGCCACGGGTGATGAATCTACTCCATTTCAGGGATCTTACTTTTTCTAACCTCCACAGGTGCGTGATATGTTGGTGGTTCTACTTTTGGCTTTGCTGCCCGCCATTGTAAGTAAAGGCTGCCTGCTGCTATAGCAACTCCTAACGCGCCAATGACGTACCCAGGATTCCAAAAGGATTCCTCTTCTTTTTCCTCCACCTTTTCCTCTTTCTTTGCTTTGTTCTTCCTGTTCATCTCCGCGAGCTTCTTCCCCGCGGCAACTCTGCCTGGAGATTTAGCCTTGGTAATCTTTTGCTCGGGCTGCTCTACCTTCGACTCTGGTTCACTCATTTATATCTAAGGACTTGAAGGACTTGATAAGTAACTTGACGACGACTTGAGAATGACTTAAGGACGACTTGACTAAGTACTTGAGAATGACTTGACTAAGTACTTGACAATGACTTAAGGGCGACTTGACTAAGTACTTGAGAATGACTTGACTAAGTACTTGAGGCGACTTGACTAAGTACTTGAGGCGACTTGATCAGGTACCTCAGTAAGTGCTGCCTGGAAGACCTTTTCGACTTCTCTGTCCTTCTTGAAGTCCTTCCAAGATGTTCCGAAGGAACCTAGTACCTCCTTCAAGTCGACATGCTGAGCTACGTGCAAAGCCGCAGAGGCGACTGCCATTAACTTACCGCACTTCAAAGACAACCACCCGCAGGTTATCTTAAGTTCTTGGGCGATAACATAGTCATCTCTTATGTCCTTCTGTAGTTGCTCCACGTCGTCTATAGGCAGTGCAAGTCCAAGCAATTTAGTCGCAAGTCGGATAGCGGAGTCTGCTACGGCGTCCGTGGTCTTACTTGCAAGGGCGGCCTCGTACCTCTTATGGAACTTCTTGACTTCCTCTTCCGACAACTTATTAACCTGCTCATGGGTAAGTTCCTTGCCTATCATTTCTTTACACTTCCCAGAAGACACGAGGATGTTAAGTTGTTCCTTGAGGTTACTTTCATCTAACTGCGCGGGGACTTCATCTAAGAGCTGCTCAATGTCCATATATGTTAATGGAATACGGAAACCTCAAAGAGAAGATCATCTTGGAATGTTGGTGCGTTTTTAAATACCGCATGTATTCGTGTAACTGTTCCTTGGATATCTCACCGCCGTAGTCGCTTAAGATGGTTTCCAGGTCACTCCGGCTCGGAGTATAAAATACGACAAGTGAACCTATGTTTTCCCTGAAGGGTTTAGAGACACTGGTAAGCTGCTGGGAAAGCAACCAAACGCTGATATTGTCGTGTCTACCGCTGAAGGCGAGCTTAACGAGCTCGGAGGTGCGCTTTTTTACGTCGTCCCCGCAGGCAATGTCATCCAATATGAGGAGCGTCTGCGTATCTTTAGGGAATTGCTTATGCCAGAACTTCAAATGGCTGGATAACTCGTTAGGGTCTAAGATATCTACAAAGAAGTCGTCATCTTTCACTCCTATGCCCGTCCAGGTGCGGTTATTCACGTAGGTGGGGCATAATAGCACGATATAGTCGAAGCGGTATCTAAAGGGTCCTAATAGCTGCTCCACGACGAACTGGGTCTTTCCGCAGCCGGTGGGTCCTACTATCAGAGCATTGCAGGGAATATGGTTCGGATCCATTATATATACGATGGACCCAGTGGACGCAGTAAGAAGGATTGCCGGCGACGCAAAAGATAAAAGAGACACCATAGAAATGCAAAGGGAGGAGATCGATCGGTTAAAAGAGCGCGTGCAGGAATTGTATGATGAAATGTGCAGTCTGAAGCGCGCGGAAAGGTTTGGTGCCTTGTTGACGATGGCCGGTTGGGTAAAAGAAAGCGTTAAGGACTTCATGCGATATCCGCTGTAGAGCTGTTTAAAAGACACCTAAGAATGTTAAGTATAAGGTTGTTAAATTGTTAAGGATGTTACTTCTAAGAAAAAAGACACCTTAGAATGTTAAAGATAAGGTTATCATATTGTTAAAGACATATGCATGCTGCTTTAAAAGATGTCTTAGAATGTTAAGTGTATGGTTGTTAAATTGTTAAAGATATATGCATGCTGCTTTAAAAGATGTCTTAGAATGTTAAAGATAAGGTTATCATATTGTTAAAGATATACGTATGAGTCATTTAAAAGATGTCTTAGAATGTTAAAGATAAGGTTATCATATTGTTAAAGACATATGCTGCTTTAAAAGATGTCTTAGAATGTTAAGTGTATGGTTGTTAAATTGTTAAAGATATACTGCGTGTGCTGTTTAAAAGACACCTTAGAATGTTAACCATAAGGTTGTTAAGGATGTCTTGCATGTTACTTCTAAAGGACACTTCAGAATGTCGAGTATAAGGTCGTTAAATTGTTAAGGACCATCATCCCTTCTTTTAAGAAAATATGCCTAAGGATATTTCTTTTCTTAAAAAAAGAAGAGATGATAGTCTTTAACAATATGATAACCTTATCTTTAACATTCTGAAGTGTCTTTTAGAGCAGCACGTGCAGACATACTTAACATTCTAAGACATCTTTTTTCTTAGAAGTAACGTCCTTAACAATATAACAACCTTATCTTTAACATTCTAAGACATCTTTTTTCTTAGAAGTAACATCCTTATCTTTAACATTCTTAGGTGTCTTTTTTCTTAGAAGTAACATCCTTAACAATTTAACAACCTTATACTTAACATTCTGAGGTGTCTTTTTAAAGCAGCATGCAGACATACTTAACAATATGATAACCTTATCTTTAACATTATGAAGTGTCTTTTAAACGCAGCTGTATGCTCCCGTAGACCTGTTTTAAAAGACACCTAAGAATGTTAACAATAAAGTTAAAAATACGTTATATTGTGGTTAAGGTACACTTAAGTATAAATGAACTGTTCAATGTGTAAAAAGGTGTTCAGCCACCAAGCAAAGACTACAATACCACGTTCGTCGTGGCGTTTGCACAAAGAAACCAATTAGTAAAGTTTGTAAGGATTGTGGTAAAGAATTCAGTACCGTTCAAAAGATGCGACAACATCAAGACAAACGCATTTGTGGGCTTTGCAAGGGCTGTAATAAGGAATTTCCTAACACCTCCGAGCACCTGAAAAGGGGCGTCTGTGAACAAAGCAGACAGTGTAGTTTCTGTAATAAGATACTAAGCAGTCGTCAGCGTTTACAGACGCATCGGAAAACACATGAAGTCGACTATCGATTTCTCTTTGGGAGCTACGACTTAGAAGGCGTGGATTGCTACCAATGTGCGGATATGATGAGTCGCTGCCCGCATAAAGAGGATTACTTAAGGAATCGCATAGATTACCATAAGAAGATAGTCCGTACTTTCCCCTCTTTTGAACGCGCCGAAGGCGTTCCGTGGACTAAAAGGGAGTATTGGAGGCAGGAGTGCGATCGTTGTGGTTGCATCAGAGAAGAGGAACATATCTTCAACTGCCTCGACAAATAAACGTCCTTAACAATATAACAACCTTATACTCAACATTCTGAGACCCTTTTAGAATGAGGTTTGCGCAAACCCCATTCTTATTTTTCTTGTTGTTTGTTAAGTATCATCAAAACCCCTTTTAAAGGTATATGCTAGCCTACTTTGTGGCGATTCCTAATCACCCTTTCAATATATGGACTGTATTACGTGTGAACTACCAGCCGATTGCATTACGACCCCCAAACCGCGTAACAAATACAACTGCCTTCATTGCGGCAGTGCATTTCTCAAAGAATCCTTTGTGGGGCATTGGTGCTCCGCGGAGCAGCGGACTTTAGCAGACGTCCTTACGAATGCAGAGGACTCTCAGGCTCCCAATTAACCACGTCAAATACCCACCTGCCATCCTTTTTACCATGGCTCATGACATGGGTAACATCCTGCCCTTCGATGGCGTACCTTATCCTATCGGGCGCCCAAAGGGTGTATATTCTTTTTTTATTCTTTAAGACCAAGCGCAGGCGGTCCAAGTCTTCAAAGACCACATAATTCTTTATCTCGTAAATCTCCCCCACCTGCAAATCCCTCCAGTATGTTTGTATGAACTTTAACTCGTTAAATTTATCCTTGTCCATATATTCTATGAAATATCTTTAAGTGTGTCGCCAAAGTCTCCGAGGTTTTAAAGCCCTTACAACACCACCTGCAGGGAATTCGTAGGTGTTCAGCATACGCAGTGATCTCCCTGCAAATGACATCGTAGTCGCTGCTTATGAGCACCTTATAGCCGTTTTCTTCATACCTCTGTAAGAGTAGTTGCTGATCCTCAGATAACCTACCGTTGCCTTTTGGGGTCTTCAGCTCTATGCAGAATCCACAGTAATGTGTGTGCGCATTCAAGATCATTAAGTCGGGTTGACCGCGTTGATATCCTTTCTGCCAGCACTTTATACGTTTGCCGTCTGAATCCTGCAGTTCGCCTAGACCAGGGGCTATGAGCATTTGGGGGTAAAACTTGCGGATGTAGTCCACCACCTTTTTATGCAGGTCAAATTCATTTTCTATTTTGAATACCAACTTGTTCGGACCGTCAAAGCGCTTGTCTATTGCATATTTACCCGTCTTACGCAGCGCGGGAAGGACTTCTTCGAAGACCCAATCCTGGAACTTTACGGCCTTTGGCATCTTCGAACTACATATCAGCTGATACAACCCAGGTTCGGAAATGAACACGGAATGTGGATGCATAGTAGAAAGGGCACGATTCGTTACCCTTAACTCACTCAGCCTTTTCTGGTACTTCTCAGACACGTGGTCACTAATAGCCTTTTTGGTGTTCTCGTATTCCAACGCCAAAGCCACCTCCTTCGCTTTGAAGTACAAAGTTTCGTCTTGCACTATGCATTGCAGTTTGGTTTCGTTGTTTTGGAATACGCGAAGCATTGTATATCTAAAAACGAAACACGTGGAACACAAGTCCTACGTCAGAAGTTCGAGGGCGGTCGGACTGAAGGAAAAAAAGCTACCCCGCAACATAGTGGTCAGATACCTCTATCAGCCGGGGGAACTCGAAGGTGGCAGTAAGAGAGCCACGGATCCTAACTGGTCTTTGGAAACGTATGAGATTTCGAAGTCCGTCACCAAGGAAGGGCAACCCGTGTTGTATTACCTAGATGGCCCAAGTCGCGGATTTGTTAAGGAAGAGCTGCTCATAGTCCCCAAAGACTCAGAGTAGCGCAGCTCCACGCGCCCGATTGCACTCTAGGCACGTTAACCTTACGTTGCCTCTGCAATGCCCGCGTTTGTTATTTATACGATCCACGGAGAACTGCTGATCGTCATTTGGGTCAAACCTCCATAGTAGAGGTATGTTACACTTGGCACACCGTGCCCCTTCCTTATAGACGTCGTCCGCGCATAGGTCGAACACCATGCCTTTTCCTTCGTCATGTCTTTTGTAGCGAAGGAGTTTCTTAGCAATGTTCTCCTTTGCTATATCTTCTGGCGTCTTATCGTAACGCAATTGCGGACCCCAAGCCCTCCGCAACTGTTTTGGCATGCTCCACACGGCTCACAGCGGTTATATATCAAATTACTCCAACATAACCGCTGGTCTATGATCCATAAGGTTTTCTTTTATGGTAAGCCCTTGCGCGCTGTGGACTGTCATACAATATCCCAAACGCCAATCTGGATGGGAGGTTATTTTTTCAACCTTTTCCATAGGCACCCAGACTTATCATGAGTTACCGCGTTCTGCAGTTGGACGTCGGTGCCCGGCACCCACACGTCCTCTCTCTGCATGCGGGTATCGTGGGGCTTGTAGCAAACGGGTACCAAATGGCTTGGGAATCTTTCGCGGTGCACTTTTAATAGATCTTTCTGTATTCGCGATTGTGCTGCGCGCTTGCTGCTCAACACCAAATCCTCTGGATGCCACGCGCAAAGGAAGTCCTCGTAGACTTCGCTCGGATGCGTTTACGCAGCGTCTTGTTTTGCTCGGCATCACTGAGGCCCGAAGTTCCGCCTTTAAGTTTCTCACTTCGTCCTTGCTGCGGTAGTCGGCGTTGATTTCCTCTGCATGGTCTACCATTCCTTTTAACCCATTTATGGGGCATTTCTCCGCAATGGGGAGGCGGCTGGCATGGATCTCCGGCAAATATAACTTGACACTTTCCGCGGAGGAAGTCTACAAATTCCTGTAAGATTTCTAATGGCACGGTGCAAATCTCATCCCATAATATCACCGGAGGTATGTCGCGTATTGCTTCTGGCACCCACTTTTGACCGTTCAGCGAAAGAAGCTGTGGTACGTTTGCGCGTCGTGGCCCATCTCCGTCAATTCTCTTTCCAGACGGTGCGTCGGCGTTAACACCTTCACGCGAGGAAATAATTCCAAAACCCTGGTGGTTTTACCGCTGCCTCCGGGCCCGTACAGGTACGAAAAGCGTTGGTAAGAAATGGGGTCCACAACGGATGGCAATGGTTCCTCAGTGGGGACGGTGGCACCTTTTACGTGTTTCCCGTGGTATTCCACACGTTCTCTCCAGGCTTTATCTCTTCATCTTTTACACGCCATTGACCACTTTCCGCGAGTTCATCGGCTGTTGTAAAACTCTTGCATTTTTTCTAACACTTCGGGCTTCACGTAGAGGGAATCCGTAGCCACGCGCGGGATATCCTCCCTTGTCAAACCTCAACAGCATTGACAATAGATTGATATGCGGCATATGCGAGCATGCTGGCGCGCAAATGGTAATATTGCGGGCGATGATCTTGATAATCAGCACAACGCATTCCATTGTCGCTCGCCTTTACCTTCTATGAAATAATTCCATTTCTCTACGGACACCATCGTTCCTTGCTCATGTGCACGTTTTACGAGGAAGCTCAACTCTCCGTCGTCGGTTATCAAACGCCGCTGCATGTGCTTTTCTCCTTCTTTTGCACCCTGGGTGAATTTGCCTATGACAATTGCTAGCAGTGGGATTATGCTCTGGCAACCATGCGTAAACGCGGAGCGGCACAATATGGCTTCATGCGCTGTGTACGTGAGAAGCTCGCGCTCTTCGAGGAAACTTCAGCAGGGGTAGGGAATCCATTCTTTCTCCTGCAGATGTTTCCCATACCACGCGTAAATTATCGGATGTAAGCCCTTTGCTAACTTCCACGTGGTCAACCGCACGAACCCCGTAGACTTGGGAGCATCGCACTTACCGGGCAAAGACACACGAAAGAACTGCGAATCCGGATGCCCGTAGCGGTCGTAATACTCCTTGCAATCCCCAAGGCCTTTAAAACTGGCAGGGTAACAATGTTCATGTCTAAGGAGACGTATTCGTTTTCGTCATACTCCATGTTCCACAGACCTCCATGGCCGTGCTCTACGCAGGCTTTGGCTATGTCGGCGAATTCCTTAGGCGTGGACTTCCATCCATTTCTTTTCTTCGCAGCTAGGAAGTCCAAACTACGAGAGCTAAGGACCTCGTCTGAAAAGTCTTCCCCTAACGTCGCACAAGCACTTTGAATGCGTTGGTGTTCTACTAGAGGCCTGTAAAGAGTACCATCCTGCGTCATAAACTGACTTTCCTTCCGCGTCCATCAACCAAACGGAATTCTCGTGGACCAATTCTGCCAACGGCGACATCTTATAAACCTTAGTTTTCCTTCTTTCTTGGGAAACCCTAAGTTCTCGCCAAGCGTGTCCATTGTGTTGGTAGATGACAATAGGGGCACCCTCTACCTCCATATTTTTTTCGTCCCTTCGTAAATGCAACCGTCCGTGATGTCCTTCACGTGTATGCGGCGTTCTAAAGCCGTCTCTAATTTCTGAATGTTCTAATCGTACCTCCAGTCTTGTTGGTATCTCTTTCCCATTTCCTGATGGCTTCGCTTCTCTTTGGCGTAAGCTTACCACCACGAGCAGCGTCTTCGAAGAACTCTTGACCAATTTCGCGACGCAATTACCCGGAATGTCGCATCGGTCGCAACTTTCTGACATTCGGCTCCTTAATCTCGTACGCGCCGTAAATGACCACGGTAACCGGGTAAGCGACCTCATAGAAGAGCATGTCAATTCCCTCCAATGCCCCTGGTCTCGTATGCTTATTCAAGACGAACAAACTCTGCCTTACCAGACGCCCTGATGGGATTACGGGCCCTTTTCTATTCACCCACTCGCCATCCAAATATTCACGAACGTCAACTCCAAAACGGTAGTCACCGTCCGGCATTCTGTCGATTATCCTTTCAGCCATTTCGTGATCTCATCGTCTTGTCTGTCTTGCCCTCCATGAACGTCTGCAAAGACAAAATCCGCATTGAGTTATCCATCACCTGATTTCCCAGCCTGCGCACAGTTTCGTTTTTGAATGTCGTTGACGGATGCCATGTATATCTAAAGAATATTTTACCCTCCGTTTGCGACCCCAACAGAGCAGCAGTTAGGCCACATTTCGCTGCTGTCGGCCGATCGCGCAAGACCCCCCTGTAGGGCGGTTAACCGACCCCCAAAAACCCCAGGGGGGGGGGGGTGGGTTTTTTCGACTTGTGATTTTTGGCATTGTCGGCGCTTCGCGCGAGTCCGCCTAACTGCTGCTAAGTTAAAACAAGATTATTATCAGTATGAAATAATTATATACTTGCCAGTTGCAGTTGTATCTTTGCCAAATGGTGCACCGTCTGCCACCAACAGCAACATAGAAAACCATTTGTTCTTCCATGAAACCAATGAGACACTGGTTATGTTCATTAACCAACAAATAGAGATCAGCCAACATAAGCAGGAATGACTTTAATGGCCTATAAACACCTGACACAGTTACATCTAACAACCTAGAACACCAGCAGGCTCTCTAAGCTTTCTACTTCACCAATGTTTAAAATCCATTTATTATCTTCATTCGTTTCTTGTAAGTATTATTCTTGGGTATTTTTTTTCCTATCTTCCAACCCGGCCTCTACCTTAATAAATTAAACCTTGCTATTTGCATCCTGCACTGCTTCCTGTTGACTCAAGTACATCAGAACCAGTTTTCTAAGTGTTTGAGTACTTTCCTTTTTCCTCTTGCTCATTAATCCCACTTCATACAAAACCCGTATACTCCTGAGTTCATTTTCTCTGCTGCTTTGATATTCCCTTCACATTGTCTTACATATCGGTATATTTTAGTAGCAGCACCATTTTAATTTTTAAAGATAGGATTTCACTGATCTTTTTGTACTGTAGCACAAGAGTTGCCCACAAAGCCATCCAATCCGGTTTTGGTCATCACTTGCCACCAGAAGCAAGTGTAATCGGTTTTCACAATGCATCTAATGTCCTTTGTCTCCTTCTAATGACTGGGCTGAAGAGAGCTCCAGCTTATCACTATTTTGGGGCAGAATGCACTTGGTACTTTGTGACCCTGACGAATTTTGGCTGGTCTTTGACAATTATGTCCTCAAGCTGTTCATCCTATTTTAATACA